>NC_086447.1:591318980-591376480 GCF_028390025.1 Pseudophryne corroboree
CTTGTTTGGGGTGTGGACCAGTTGGTTTGTAGCTTAAAATATTTATTTTTGTTATAAATGTACCTGAAATATTATTTTTTCCAAATAGACATGCTTAGACTGTTACTATACCACAACAGTTGTTTAGCCCAGAGTCAGCAAAACATGATCTGGGAAACTGGTTACAGTCAAGTGTGTAAACTAAATTGTTTTTATTTATTTTTTATTTATTTTTGTGCCTGGAAGAAACAAACAACATCTGCAATCTACTTGTCTTGCAATCGAATGACTACTTGGGTTCAGACAAGCCAAATAAATAGTATTGTGAAAATCATTTAAGTGTGTTTTTTTTAAAGTGGATTCTTCCATTACCACTAACTTGCACTTCTCGTATACAAAAGATTACAAGACTTTCATACTTAAGATGTGGTGGATACATGGAACTGTCTTTTCCCCCAAAATAAAACAAGATTGTTGCTGTCACTCCATTTTTGTTCACCTACAAACCTTGATAATTTACTACAGCAAAGATTTATCTCAAAGTTTATTATACTTTGATGGCGAAGCGCTGGGTGTTTTTTATTTGCGGTTGTGTTACCGGTATTTCCTAAGTTCTGTAGATGGCCTATGCACTTTACAGTATGTTGAGCTCTGATATAGATACGGGATGCAGTCAATTTACTGGCTTTCGAGATCGATGCCATAATCCCGCCCGGTATTTCCACTCAGTGGATGGGTCCATGCCACCAACCGAGTGGGGATAGAACTGTGGCGAGTTCAGCGAGCCACCGGGCCCGATGCGTAGCAAGCCCACAAGGGTACACTCTGCCAGAATTTTGGCAGACGGGATGCTGCTGTCTGTATAGTGACAGCCGGTATCCCGTCTGCCGAGATATCGTATGTATCCTATACATACAGTAAATGACTGCAAATGAATTGCAATGTTGTGTTTGAATCACCCTGCCTTTGAATTAGTGCTGTCTGCAGATTTGTCAAACAGAATTTGTGCTTTTATTCTCAAAGTGCTTTTTAAAGACCGTTTTCAACATAACATACAGTAGATCTGAAATATTGTGTGTAACAGTTGCAACTATTTTATTGCACCAGCTTGATTGGAAAAGCCGTTAATTTTTGACTATCTTATGAATATCTGGTGCCTGTAAGGAATGTGTGGAGTACAATGGATAAATGTGTATTCAGGTTTAGAATGCTGTATAATCTGAGGATAAAGGCCACATGATCTATGTAATCTGCTCTGTGATTAATGCCAGGACGTCTCAGCTGCTTACTTTTAGTGTAGGCCTTATTGTATTACTACTAAGATACATAAACCTGTTACATACCGAGTATCAACTTTATTGCTTAAAAACACTAAAAAAGCTGAAAATGTGAACTATTAATAAAAGCAAATATATTAGTAAGAAGGAAACAGTTGGGTTTTAATCCATGCATCTAGATTTAAGGCTGGCTGCATTCATGGAAGTAGATTTTTGTTACAAATAACTAATACACTACAGTCCCACTACTAAGCTGTCTGGTATGATTTGGCGACATTCCTCATGTTTGTTATAACCTCAACTCCACAATGTCGACAGGTTCTCAATGTTAACAGATTACATGTCGACACATGCAATGGGGAGATTCTATTCTTAGCCCCGGAGCTGTTCAATTAATTTCTGCAACATCCTTTATTTCATGCAAGAATGCATGGTATTAGCTGCGTTATGCAGTTTCTCCTGTGCTAAGTGCCGAGCAGTTACAGCATGTCGCCACTCCTGACCAGCCCTGAGACGCTACTTAATGCAGGTGTGAGCAGAAACATGTGATAAATGCAGCCTTCGGGCAGTTTGTGGAAATTAATTGAGTAACTCTCATGCGCTTAGCCAGGAACTGTACCGCGGCATAAAAATAGAATTGCTAATGCTACTATTTGTAATATTGCCTTGACCATACAGACAAGTCATATCTGACATTTTGACCTTGTTGACATGCCACACTTTGACATTGTGGCATTTATGTGACTGCATACCCTATTAATAGATGACAAAGAGGAATAGTGCACCTTATTGCAGTGTCTAGAATGAGACAGAACACTGGTCTCTTTGGATTTCTTATTCTGCAACCTACAATGTGCTCATTCTACAACCTTTTTATACTGCAGCAACTCTAAGGGCGGAATTCAATTGTTTTTCTGCCGGCAGCCACTAGATGGCACCCAAATTGTAGCTCTGTTCGGGCACGATAACTGCCGGCGTCTGTATTTCGGCTCTCATCCAGTGGCTAACCCTGATCTAAGGGTGCTATCAGCGCGAAAACTACATAAAATTGACTATTGCCCCTGCGATATAGATAGATCGGCCGCTATAATGAATTGAATACCACCACTAGTGTTCTTTCTGTTACTAATATACATAATTGTTAAAATATTGCGAACCTGGTAGTGGCTTTTTGACAAATTTCAAGCTGACGGTCCAATAAAAGAATACACATAATATAGCCATTAAGGGATGCTCATGGTCCGTAAAATGCTGAGGTAGGCTGTGGCATTGTGTGTGTGTGTGTGTGTGTGTGTGTGTGTGTGTGTATATGTATGTGTGTGTGTATATGTATGTGTGTGTGTATATGTATGTATGTGTGTGTATGTATGTATGTGTGTATGTATATATATATATATATGTGTGTGTGTGTGTATATATATATATATATGTATGTGTGTGTGTGTATGTATATATATATATATAATGTGATATAAGCACTGATGGGAGTTGTTTGTCCCAGGTTTCCAACCTATATAAAGTAAATCCCCAAGAAAATGTCAGTTTGGGTTTTAGTAAATGCCGGTTAAGGGTCCCTGAGTGTATGGATGGAGAGAGAGGGAAGGTTCCATTTATTAGGCCCATTTTGGGTCTTCAGCCGGAGAGCAGGCTTAGTAGTACCTGCACCTGAGAGACATAAGGTGTGTTTTTCTCTCTGCTTGAGGAAGCTGGCTTGTTATGAGACACTGTCATTTACTGACCGTGAGTACTGTTCATATGCCGATGTTTGGGTATTAGGCCCTATCACTCGGTGGTAATGTGTTGTTTGTTTAGTTCCCAGTTGGAATAATAATTTTTTATATTTTCTGTACTACACAATAAAACTAGCTTTGGCTAGATTGCCCGAAAACCCTGGACTGGCTGGAGATGGCACTGCTACCTTGATCTCATCACTATCTATCTAATTTTAGGTGTGTAAGTTCCAAAGTACTGACGCTCACCTCCTTAGTGCAGTTTGTCCAGGTGCCCTCCACAATGTGTTTGCATACCAATATCAGTGAATGGCTACTCCCAGACTTGAAAATGAACCAGCAAAAGCCGCATGTATACTCCAATCTTCTTTCTCTAACAATCTTTGTTTAAACTGAATCTGTGGAATAGCCTTGCTGCGTTATCTCAAGTTTAAGCTCTAGAGTGCAGTCATTCACTGTAAGTTTAACTGTGTGTTTGCTTGTATATAATAACCTATAACATTCTCTAGATTTATCATACATGCAGAACCTGTAGTGCAGAGGTTCCCAAATGCAGTCCTCAAGGAACCCCAACAGTCCAGGATTTAGGTATATCCATGTCTCAGCACAGATAGTTAAATCAAATTGACTTAGGTGCTAATTAAGTCACCTGTGGCCAAGCATGTATACATTTAAAACCTGTTGGAGTTCCTTGAGGACTGCGTTTGGGAACCTTTGCTGTAGTGGTTTTAAAATAAACGATCTTGAGGAGCGGCTTAGCAGAGTGGTGCACGGACTGAGAAAAGAGGGCCGTTTTCTTCTATGTCACCATAATCATTATAGTTCAGGGTCTCTCACCATGGCACAGTAACGGTTAACTTAGTAGTTTGCTACAGGAATTATTTGTCCCCCCTCAACTGGAATTTTAATGTTACATTTTAAAATAAATTCTTTGGGGGGCGATTTTGATTATATACAATTTTGCCTATACTAGAAACTAAATTGAACACTTTCTAATCAAAATTGCCTTGCCTGCACAGTCTATTTTTTCTTGCGATACTGACCGCGCGGGAGTGCGCATCGGTATCACAAGCTGTATACACGCAGTGCAATATGTGCTAACTTTTCTTACAAATTTGAGTATATAGTCTTAATTGTAAGCACACATCACACCGTGTGTATGCACCTTTATGTAGATGTGTTGCTTTCAGACGGACGTACAAGTGATGAATCTATGCTGTACACAAGTTAACATTCATCGAAAATGTATCTTATACAGTGTAGGTAATGTTGTCCCGTTCAAGTCCTTTGTAATGTAGGAGAGTCTCGTATGTGTGTTTCAGAAAGCTGAGCTGAAAGATGCCGCCTATGCAGAATTTGGTTTCTCTAGGGTATACAATTGTTAAGGATTTGTCTGGTATGAGTGATAGGCCGCCTGCATCAAGTTGGAGCAGCTAATGCCTGAATGGATGTGGTGGCTGCCTGAGAATGATGCAGCCGTTAGCAGTGAAAAATGTCTTCCTTACAATGCTTGTGCAGCAGGCCATGGAGTGAAGCGCATTTTTATAATAAAGGTGATGAATTTAATCGCAAACTGGCAGCCAAATGGAAATTGCAGACCTTGATACTGGTAGAAAATTGCCTATAAAGCAACTCTTGAGAGAGCAGGCTTTAAATTTATCCACCCATTTCGACATTGAGGAGAACACGGAAATAGTAGGATATTTTGGCCTACTTAGTTCAGATAAATGGCCCTAAACATACTTTTTTTTATTTATTTATTTAAAAATACATCACTAAAGTAGTGTTAGAAGAAAAAAAATCTGATGCATATGTTTTATTGTATTTAAGATTATTTAGAATCATTTTTTTTTCTATTTTGTAGGCTTTTCATTAGGTAATAGCATGTAAAAGGGCTAAATATAATAGAAATCTTATTTTTTGTTTTTTTGTTTTTATAGCTGTTTACATTTTAGGGGAGCTTGCCATGTGCCGGGACAGTGCAAGTTTTGCCTCTCTCAAAAACCTGTGATGTCAGGGTACCATAATTGATTGATACGTGCGTAGTCAAGCATTGAGGCGATGTTTGGCGGCACATTGAAAGTAACTGAATCACCTCCTAAGATTTTAATCCCTTTCATGCATTAGCTTACCGTACATATTTTTTATTTTTTTGTGGCAATCCTAAAGTCTTTTAATGTACAAATGGTGTATAACTATATGGTTCCTTCATTAGTTATTTAACCCCTTATCTGCTGATTTTCCCTTAAAATGTTATTTAAAATATATATAATTGTTAAATATTATATTATGCACATCTGCAGAATGGATCTCCTCGTTAAAAACTGGGGCAACGCGATCACATGTGATCTGACCATGCCAGTTAAAGGCCCATATAGACGGGCCGATGCAGGAGAGATGTGTGCTGAGCGAACCGCTCAGCACACATCTCTCCCGCCGCTCAGCACAGCGCGATCTGTGCTGAGAGTGCGGGGGAGACGGGGGCGCTCACTTCACCCAGCGGGTAAAATGAGCGACCCGCTAGATTGGCCTGCATGCAGGCCAATCTAGCGCCAGCGATAGCGCAGCGCAACGCTGTTGCTGTTAGGGCTACACACGGAGCGATGTTGCTGAAAATCTAAGCAATCTAGTCAGATTGCTTAGATTACCGCTCCGTGTGTAGCCCCCTTAAATGTGACTGAGCCATAAACCTTATTGCAGTAACATCAGACATAGGGTTCTATTCATCAAGCAGTGAAAAGAGTTGAGAAGTGAGCCAGTGGAGAACCAATCAGCTGCTCCATACAATTTTATAGTATGCAAATTTTAAATGTTACTTCAGTGCTGATTGGTTGCCATGGGCAACTTCTCCACTGGTTCACTTCTCCACACTTTTCACTGCTTCATGGATAGACCCCTCAGTTACTGTTGCTGGTGGCTTTACTGTGATGTTTCTTCACCTACCATATTTATGTGGGATGCGTTTAATATGCCAGGTGTCTGGATACCGGTGATCAGGATACCGACGATGGAATCCCAACAGCCGACAATGCCAGCAGCCAGAATCCCGGCGCAACAGGACTATTCCCATTCTGTCCATGACACCCAAAGGAATAGATCCTATGGTGAGAGCAGTGAGCCCGCAATAGGACTCTTTGCGCTCGCCCCGCTGCGGCATTCTGGTGGGCCATCAGGATATTGACAGCCGGCATCCCGTCCGCCAGTAAATCATACTGAATTCCATTTATGCCACACTTGAAAATGATGATGATATTTTTTTTTACTTTTTTTTTAGCCTTCAATACTGAAACAACGCAGTTGCGTGGTTGACATCTGAGATGTATTCTGGAATAATATTTCCTTTGTTTGTAATTGTTAATCACAGGTGCAGTATATGCTTTACAATAGCTCCCCACTATTAACTTTTATCTGCACACATTTTATAGGGTTAATAAACAAATCCCTTCGATGTGACCATTTGTTGGCCTTTAATATATGCTTGTTAGGCAATTACAAACTATTGAGCATGACCTTTATTTCTGTGTATCCTAGTACTGTATTATCTGTGTCCAAAGATCTCCTGCATACATAATATTTTGCTTTCTGTTTACATTTTAAGAAGTGCTTGTGTAGAATATAGTTTTGTCTGTCTTGGCTGTGAATATGTAGCAGCATCCATGGTAAACCTAATCAGCGTTGTGTTTGTAGTTTATGTAAAAGCGTTGTACTGCGCACATCTATTATTTTTTTTTATAATTTTCCATCAATCGGCTCTTTGGATACTGATCATGTTGCTTTAACATTAATTTTGGTTGGATTTGTTTGTTATTGGGTCACCAGTAAAATGTATATACAGATGGTATTGTGCAAGAGCGTCTCTCGTACCACACAGATCCCTTATTTAACATAAGAAGAGATTTGTGTATCCCTGAAAGCTCATGTTCGATAGATGCAGCTGTACACAATAGTGCTCCAATAACAGACATACTTTGAATCAAACAATTTTTTCCCCCCCTCTGAACGGGAAATATGTTGCTGTGGTTTTTTTTTTTTTTACCCTCCCCCACCCCCCATAAAATTTATTTAAAAAATGTAAACCTTTGATACACACCCTCTTCTGTCCAACAAAGGATCTGTTACTGCCAGTACTGTATTTTGGGAGAATTGACCCCTGCAGTATCGTAAAGTTTCTTCTAATGGGTCCAGGTGAAGACCAAATCCAGTCATTGTTTTGTTTTAGCTGTTTCCACATTGGCGTGACTGAGCTTGTTGGCTCCTATGTTAGAAATGACTGAGCTGTTAGCTCCTATGTTAGAAATGATTATAGCATTATCTGCACACCCATTTGCCGGCAGGAAACAAAGTTGTTAAGTTGCTGGCAGAGCTGAGTTCTCTGCAAATGCCGGAACCCCTCCTACAGTATATATAGTTCTGTTAGTTGTAGAATGTAAATAACAAGGAAACCTGCTTTTCATTTTTTTCTTTATATTACTTGTATAATAAATAATCCTGCACACACTTCATGTGAGCATACACTGAAAAGGAATTTTTTATATACACAAATTTTATGATAAATAAACATGCATTATAAGCTGCTTTATTCAGTGAGGAGTAGAGCTGGGAAACGGTTTCCAAGTTTAATTTTGAAAGTTCCTTTTATTTTAAAAACTGCACAACCACTTAACAGTATATTCAATTCATGTCGGATACTCTCCGGAGAGGATCCGACACTCCACTATTCAATTTGCGGGTTTTTGCCCATTTTCGACATATTCGACACTGCCGTTCCCGACTCTTTTTTTAAAGTCTAATCGGCATTGTCGAAAATTGGCTAAAAACCTGTTGGAAATGTCTGCAATTTGACAAAACAGGTGTATTGGCGTTCAAATTCGCCGATCCACCTGTTTTTCGACATGTTGGATTTTCGACAAGTTGAAAAAACTGCCCTTACATTGAATCTAAATTCGCCCTAAAAATGGCGAGAACTGCAGTTTTATTTCGACCTGTCGGGCATTCCGACATGAATTAGACACCTTAGGTGTCTTAGTAGCAACTTCTTTTTCTGTTTTCCTCAATTCGGATGTTCTCAAACGCTGTCTTTAAGGCACCCCAACAGTCCAGGTTTTAAGTTTATCCATTCTTGGCCACAGTTAACCAGGCAACTCAATTTGATTCAAGCATCTATCCTGAGCCATAGATATACCTAAAACCTGGACCTTTGTGGTCTGTTGCAGAACCTCTGCCTCAACTGGAGCCACACCAGTTTTTGCAGGGTTAGCAGTGGAATTGATTTGCAGACTCTTAGGGGTCTATTCATGTAAGAATGTGATGTTTATGTTTAACTTATCACTAAACATCGCATTCTTATTTCAGGGGTTTTTTCAGATTTTTAACGCAATTCATTAATACTTACCAGTTCCCTGATGCGATGCGGTATCCGGCTGTTCCGCGATCCCGGCTTCCCCAGTCTTCTCTCTTCATACCGCGGCTGGGATCTTCTGCACATGCACAGTGTCCCCCCCCCCCCCCCCCCCTGCCTCCAGGTGTCATCTGCGCATGTGCCGGGGAAACGAGACCTCCAGCGGCGGGCAAGGGCAGCAAGGAGGAGGTGACCCGGCAAATGCATATGACCTGGGCTCCTCTGATTGGCTCTTGTCACGGAAGGGGGCGGGGAGAAGGCAGGAGATGGACGTCTTCACTGCTCTTCTCCTGTACAAGCCTCCCCATCGCCTGTCTGAGATGGCGATGGGGTTTTGCGAAGGGTAACGGAAAGCTGGGCTTTCCGTTCCTACATGAATTGCAGTCACCATACAAACGTATGGTGATGCGATTCAGTCACAGAACGGGGGTGCCGCTGGGGAAGTCAGGGACTTCTCCACGGTAACCCGCTCTGTGAATTGCAATAAGCAGAGAAAAGCCCTGTTTACCGCAAAACAGGGCTTTTCTCTGCTGCATGAATAGACCCCTTAGCCTCCTCCTACAATATATAAAGTTGGTGAGTAAATTTGATTTGCTTGTCCTGTATTATTCAACGGTCAGATTCCCTGGGACTCTGGCTAACTTGTTGGACACCTTTGTTTAAAATAAATAAATAAATATGTAGGTGCACTGCAGCTTTAAAATTCTCCTTGTTTTATGTTAAGGGATGCTCAAAGTAGAAGTTGAAAATGGGTGGTATTCAGTATGCTGGCTGTTGGGATCCCAGTGCTCAGTTTACCGGCACCGGAATCCCGACACTTGGCATACAGACAACTATTCTCCCTCGTTGGGGTCCACGAGCCTCCTGGAGGGAGAATAAATAGTGTGGCACGTTGAAAACATATGCATGGCTGTTTGTGAAAGGGTTCCTCAAGGCACCATTTTCTTTTTAACACTGATTTTGTTTGGTATGTGACTGGCACACAGCCCTTTGGACAAAACCCCCAAAACATTTGGCAATGGAATTTGGTCAAGATGAATATTACTTAAGGTTCTGAATAATAAAATGAAATGTAGAAATTTTCTAATGTTCATTTATTTATTGTAAGATTTAATATATTGGTTGTATAAAAGGGTATTTGCTGTTTTCACAAGAAAGCTTTTAATTTCCCCCCTTCCATCTCTTGTTAGTAGCTTTCTACCATTCCAGATGCCTACAGCCATAGAAATGGCTGGTTAAAAGGTCCCATCTTAATCTTGTTTATTTGTCGGATAATGTGCTATCTATTAACATAGCATGACTGGATAATTGCTTTCATGCCCACAGGTCAGTTTTATTCCTGTGAAATGAACATTGTAAGTGACAAGAGCAACAAGTTCTACGGAGGTAGAATGTGAACTAAGAAGTTGTATGTATGTGTGTATGTGTGTGTGTGTATATATGTGTGTATATATGTGTGTATATATATATATATATATATATATATATATATATATATATATATTCAATACAGATGGCCTTAAGTCTGCACTATACTAATAAGTGCAATTCAGCAACAAATGATCACCATGTACAACTGCTCCTCCTGGAACATTCTTACCAGATGAATCTGTAAAAACAAAGCAAACAAATACAATGAGGGCACTAATTGTGCAGTATATGAAACATCATTGGGAAGTGACATCATACAGAAACACAGTATAGTATTTTCTAGTGGGGGGGGGGGGGGGATTAACAGGTCTGAAATCACATGAAAAATGGTGGAATTTTTTATTTTTTTTTCTAAGTGGCAATCATTTACAATGTATCGTTTTGCCTTGTACGTGATTGACGCTAAAAAAAAAAAAGCCTGAAAAAGGAACTGCTATCATCATGCGGTAATGCATGGAATCTGGGATAAGTTCCCGATCCCATGTGTTTATCGCAGCTTCAACAGCTGTTTGTAGCCGATTGTGCTTCGGGTTCCTGAGGCACCCGAAGCATTAATCCCCAATAAATGGCGGTTATTGAGAGTAATTGGATAGCTTCTGGCGAACCTATTAGCAACAGTACATTACATCTGGAAATAGGATACCACCCTATGGTGTGGATGCTGTATGGAGACTAATATGCGATTTTGTTTCCCATTTTCCTGCTTTGACCAGCAGGCTGAATTTTTACAGCCCCCAAAGCTATTTGTGGAGTTAGGATTAAAAAATAAATAAAAAAAATTAGCAGTTAATTGCTGACCTTTTTAATAGATGTAGTAAAACACAAAGTTCCTTGTGTTTTTGGAAACCCTGTAGTTACTGTTAGTGTTTACATTGCTGCATCAGCCAGAATAGAGGTTCTGCACACAAACCAGCACCTGTGTCAGCTAACGTTAATACATGTGTTAATTAAAGTTGATGTGCAGATAAACCTGCTGTGCATACCTAGTTGTTTATATCTTCTTCATTACGCTTACTTGTAGAATGTGATTGAAGAAAGAATTGTTAAAACCGTAGTAATTACATTTGATTATATGTGTAAGGGGGGAAGGAAACCTCTAGTCTTTAATTTACCTGGCTGGGAGGAATGCATTAAAGTTATCTTCAGCCAGCTGTTAAGAGCTATCACAACAAGATGAAGGATTTGAAGAATGTAATGGATTTAGATGGAAGAGCGCATGAAGTGTGAGAAGCGGCGAAGAGAGTAGAGACGTGAGCCAGTGGAGAAGTCGCCCATGCATCCAGTCAGCTTTGAGGTAACATTTATCAGGTGCATTCTATAGATAGCAGCTGATTGGTTGCCATGGGCAACTTCTTCACTCTTTTCTCACCCTGATATGGTATGCAGTTCAGTTGCCGGCAGTGGGGATCCCGGCGGTCAGGATACTATCCCGACCGTTGACAATGCAGACATCTGGAATCCCGGCTAACGGGCTATTCTAAATCGTGGGTGTCCACTGCACCTAAGGGGCTTCTTTGTGATTGGTCCGCTGCCGGCATACTGACTATCTGGATGCCATTGTCGGTATACTGACGGCCGGCATCCCAATCATCTGTAAATCATACTGATCCCCCTTCATACATCTATCCCATAGGAGTAACCTTTTTCATGTTTATTAGTGTAGTGCTACATGTTTTCTCATTTAAGATTCATAGCACTGTAAACAAATGTTACGTTTACAGGTTAACTTAAAAATTTAATTTTTAAGTATGAACTATGGAATTTAAACACATTGTTCAACATTGAGCTATTACATTTAAAGTACTGTGATTTTTATATAAGGTGCTCGATCTCCAGTTACATACATGACAACCTTAGAACTTTCTGTTGAAGTCTTCAGGGGGCAAATTTACTAAAGCCTGTAAAACAGAATTTTTGATGTTGCCCATAGCACCCAATCAGATGTTGTCTATCATTTCTCTACTGCATTTTAGAAAATGATAGCATCTGATTGGTTGATATGGGCAACATCACCAGTTCCCTACGATAAGGAACGTATTGTATTATATCTGTCAGTGTTAAACCTATCACATTGTCAGCACCCTGGACACATTTTGGTGTTTCTTTTGTTTTGACTTCTGTTTTTCTAAATGTGGTGACATTTATTTTAACATCAACAGTGTACTGGCAGCTTTGCGCTGCAGAGGATTGTTCCACATCCATTTTGTCTGTTTTATCACCAGTTCCCTGTTTTAGAAGCTTTAGTAAACTTACCCCCAGGAGTGCTATGTAAAAACAATATACTTGAAATTGATTGCTTATAAAAAAAATAAAACTTTTTTGCTACTTTTCCTTACATGCCATTTAGATGAGACTTATGCAGGAGTGTAAAAGTCAAGGCTGCCTTAATTTCTTAGCATTGCTTTTGCATCTTAGCATGTTGTTGCCTACATTTTATATCCGTGTTAGTTTTGGTATGTAAACCTGTAATTCTAGAGCGGATTTAGATTATCTTGAGTATGAGTGGAGTTGGCGCTGCTGCCCCAAACCACCCTTCTCTTATTCCACAATGCCATATCTACCTCTTTGCCCAGCCCCCCTTCTCTTTTTCTCCCCACCCACTTCCTAAGAGCCCTTCTACTCTACCCTGGCCGTCTAAAGTCATGGGAAACAAGGTGGGCTACAGTGGAGGGGCTTATCCTTGGTGTTGAGGAACATCTGTACTCAAGGTAGATGAAGGGCGAGTGAGCAGCAGAACATGTTTCATTAGCAAAGTTTTTTTTTTTATACTGTACCATGAAAAATAAACTAAAAAACTGCATGTTTGAAAATATTACAGTTCAGAGCACTGTTGCAGGATGGCATGTTTAAATTATTATTAGCTCGGAAATGGTGCTTGTGACCCTGCAGTAGAGGACAAATGAAGTGACACAGAAAATTGTTTGCTTTGCCTAATGTAGCTTCTTTAAATAGGTCATCCACAGAGTAGAGTGTATTTTTAAACTGGCAGCACTTGGCTTTAAACTGTCTGCTCTGTCTTAATTTGTCTTGTTTATGTCTTGACCACCAGTGTGTGTAAAGTTCATGTGACTTGATAATGGAGATGGCTTTATCTCATTCCAAACCTGCAGCCTAGAATTCTAGGTGCCTAGTTCACCTGACCTGCTAGTTTCCAAATGAGATTTTCGCTGTGATTTTGTCACATTGACTTGGGACCTGCAGGTAAGGTGAGATAGATGTTCTTATTTTGTGTGCAGAGATAACTGTGTCTTGTCAAGTGATGGACCAGCCACATGATGCAGAGGTTATCTATCCCACTACATATATCACATGACTTTGTAGCACTTGGAGAGATAACACTGGCATACTACATAAATCACTTGTTTTATGGCATCCTAGACAAGAATGGTTTAACCTTTTAATTTAACACTTCCAAGCAGCATGTGTGACGGCCAGGTTTACTGGTTATTCAGTATGCATACATACTGTAATCTAGTTTGGGGCAGTCACCCAAGAACACGCTTGATGGATCTAAAAAGAGACAGGTTTTTTTTTTCTTTCTCTATTTCATTTACAGAACCCTCTAGCATAACAATTTACCTGGAATTCTGCAAATCTAAGCAGAGTTGTGTGGAATGTGGGAAAACAACTAGTTTCTAAAGGTGTTTTGATGTAGACCTACAAAACAGAACACAATATGTTTGAGGTGGATCTAATACTTTATCTGGCAAGTTTAATGATGTCTTTTCTATAGTTCATTGTACAGAGCGAGACATAAATAATACATAATTCAGATGCCAGGTAGACAAATCTAGGAGATGGCAGGATTTCTGTAGGAGCCAAAGAAGATGTGCATATCTATCAACAGAAGTGACTCTTGCTGTACTTTCCTCTTTAATAATGATCAAAATATGTGTCTATGTATTTGTTTTGTTCTTTTCTAGCCTTCCACCTGCACATCAGCTTCGAGCTTGTACATCTCAGACCCTCAGCATGTTACTTTGTTGCTGTTTCCTTTAGGGGAAAAAGTCCATGAATAAATGTAAAAGTACAGTGGATACTGTTCCTGTCAACTGAGTGGCATGACTGTGGCAGTCTACATAGAAGACCCAGTTTTGCACTTCCCATTATTATAATCTGATAGTTGGACTATATTTGAGGACAACTGGGTTAAAATAAAAAATTTTGCCCGTTCACCTTAGAAAAATCACAAATAGGGGGAAAAAATACCATTGTGAAGTTATATATTTATATTAACACATTTGTGTTACATTTTCTCATCAGTTTGATTTCCATGTGCAGTAATGTGCACAATCCCAAGTAGTCATGGGTAGAATTCAGATAACACAGGTGGCGCAAACAAAACAGCGCCAAGTTGGTTACATCATCTATTTGATCTGTTTGGTACCTATAGGGGTCACAGAGGACAGACCCGAGAGTGTAAATAATGGGCAGAACCCTTCATTTGAAGCACCCAGATTCCCAATCCACACGCTTTATTACAGAGGTAGAATTCAGTTTACTACCTCAGTGATAATGTCTCTAATGATGACACAGCTGTATCTTGCGGTTTGTCACTGAGTGGCTGGTGTTTGATTTAAGATGCTCATGTACTTGGTTGTCTCTTCCAATTCCTTTCCTCAAAGATGGAGATACAGCTGTGTGGTGTGCTGGCAGGGCTGTCATGCACACGCTGTGTCTTTGAGGAGTCAAAAGAACCACATGCTTGAAAATTGTCAGGTTCTGTCTAATGAAACATAGACATGTTTTTCCTCAAAACAGTGTAATGTCTGACAGGTGCCTGGCTATTCTCTTACATCTAGACACTGAAGCAAACAAAAAATGAACTGTTATCTGGCATATGTAGCTATCATTTTCAAGAAATTGTTCCCCTGCCCTAAAATAATTAGTCCAGATTACAGTATCAGTTATTATTGTTTCTGTTTTGTACTTTTTATTTGCTCTGATCACATTGGCAACACTGCATATAAACTTCATTGTGTTTTTGTTTTTCAGTTTCAAGTTGAATTCACAAAAATAAAAATGAACAGGCTATTGTCATTTCATATATTGTCAAAATGTATTAACTGGATTCGGGGTTAAGTTTAGCAGATCTTGCTCAAACATATTAGGCTCCATTTGAAAGTGATGAGAACCGTCAGCTTCACCTTCCCTATGAAACTGTACATACAGAGAGGAATGCATTTATTAATATAAATATTGAATTGGCTTTATTATCTTGCTGTACTGGCAGATTAAATAAATTGAAGATATGTACATTCTAAAGCTATACCAGTGACTGGCACAACAGCAACCTGCTTTCTATCCTTCCCCCAACCCCCCCTTTCCTCTCTTGCTGTGTTTCAGTTGTAGCATCATTATTATATTTTTGTGTGTGTATGTTGTGTGACTGATCTTGACTGTGGGTTTAGATGACTAGTGATGCACAAAGAGAAAACAGATGGACGCTGAAATTCAACTTTGCATATCTATGGCATCCACGCAGCATGTTGAGCGATCATAATGATGCTAATAAATTTGCTTTCATAGAAATCTCTGCAAATGCAGAATATAAATTGGGCTTGTAAGGATACACAAAATGTTTTAGTAGTTTCCGAAGTGCAATAATTTAAATTGCTCCTCTGTCAAACATTAAGGAATTAGAAACCTTGTGTCACATTAGCATGATGCCATTTTTGCTTAGATCGGCAACAAAAGTGAGAATGCCTTTTTTAGATAATCACCTTCTAATGAACTTGACTGTTTGTTCTTATGCTGGGGCTTAGAATACATATGGCAAGCAACTTGTACAATGGGTTGAATAAGAAATTTGCATCTGCTATAGTCAATTGTTATACAACAGAGGTTAAGTGGTTCACATTGTAAGGATAATGGGGACTGTTTTGGTTTGGCGTAATATGGCTTGGTCAGTGAAATGGGTGTCGTGCAAAATCTATATGTGCATCTCTGTAGGGGGGGGGGGGGGATGACTACCTTCCCATGTTTTTTTTTTTGGGGGGGGGGGGTGGGGCGGCCTTGACAGCTGATTGAAACAGAAGTATTGTTGTTAGCATTTAACAGTCTACAGTTTCCTTTATTGGAATAACATTGGCCCAATGTGTTCAAATGGATGGTTTTAGAGGCATAACTTTCATTCTCTTCATAGTCCCAACAGGAATACTTTATTTTTAATAATTAAAAGCTGTGGTAATAAACTACAACAATGTACTGTGTTCTTCCCAGTAGCATTACCATCCTACATTTACAGTTTTGTGACGGGAAGAGTCATAGGAGAGGAGATGTCTACATGCATTGTGGTTAGATTGTCTTTAAAGCTCTGTGTATCTTTTGAGCTCTATATTGCAAGGTCCCTTACTGGCTCAGTATTAGAGCTTGTGTAGTCACAGTTGTGCTTTGTCAAAATTACATTTATGGCGCATTACTGCATAATATTTGCCTAATTTTTAAGCATTTACAAAGGTTTCTATATACTTTAATTTTTGGGGAAAAATTAATTTCTACACTAAACTTGATAAATTTCAGAATGGTGTGTGTGTGTGTTGGGGGGAAGGGGGATGGTTTCCAGAAAGGATGAACTGTATAAAGTGTAGTGATTTTCTGATGTTGGAAGCATTGTTATAAGTGTAACTTTTTTTCATTATCCTTTCTGGTAAATATAAGGGGTACATGAGCTTTACAAGTCTGTCTATTAAAAAAAAAAAAAAAAAAAAAAAAAAAGAGTAACCTTTTGTTGCTGTACATTGTAAAATAATACAGCATTTGCTGTGCCTGCTTCAAGGCCTCCCATTTTCAAGGTCATTCTTTGTCTGAGCAAACTGGCAGAAAAATAAAAATAGCATTCATTTCAGCCTTGGTATTGGAGAGAATTGTTGTTGTCTTGTCAATCCCACCTTCACAAATGTGACCATTATATATCACTGTATATTAAATATGCTTATTAATTGATTAATTCTACAATTAATGTGTAGAGGTATGTGCAGTACTATATTGCTGTTGCTTTATGTTTTAAATGAAGGCCCTAGAAGGAACTCAGAATAATTGTATATTTCATATTACTTTTTTGATGACCGCTTTTAATGTCTTAATGCACAGCTAGCTATTAAGAATGGTATGGATTTATTCTGTTTTCGATAAAGATATTGAACATGAACTTAAATTTTACAGTATGTAAGTGTTTTTTTTTAAACAAATGCCTGCCTTGGGAGACGGGGTAGCGATTATGAAAAGTGGGTGATACCATTTACATTGTGAAGGTGGATTTTTATGTTTGATTACTCCAGTTGTCAGTGTCCATACCCTCTCCGTGTTCTCTGTGGTTGGTGTGTACTACTATTGTATCATGGCACGTCACAAATGCCTTGGTTTTTTGTAAGCTTTGATTAGTTGCTTAGTTGTGTTACTGTAGGTCAGAGTCACAAGGTGAGATACATATTGATTTTATTCTTCTTTTTAATCATGCCTCAGTTAATAGCATCACATAGAAAATGTCTGAAGTTTTCAGTACAGCATGAATTCATAGCTGCGGCCCTCCCATCTGGGGTGTAACCTAGCATCACCGGGCCCTTAACCAAAATTTGGGCGAGGGCTTTGTCATGCTGCACTAGGGCCATTCCACAGTCACATGTGACAAACATACTTTACATAAATAAATAAGGTAAGTTAGTTCATAAATGTAGAAACAGATACCTAACTGTACTTTATGAAATACAATAGAAAGTTACTACAATAAATATTAGCCGAGAATCTGTTTAACATGGACTGTAATGGTGGAGTTTGGGAAAGTCAGAGGTACAGTAGAAGCAGTGGGCAATACAACATCACATATATTTTTTCACACCCACAGGGTAATCTACAATGTTGTCTTACAGTAATTAGCGGTGAGGGGTGCAGTTGCACATCACGCACATGTATCACTGTCAATTGAATACCACAAATGGAATGTTTACCAGAATATTGTCTTATACACTTTAGAACGATGGCAGTGACATTGTTTCATTCAGTGGAAATTATTCTACCAACTTTTCCCCACATCCATGACTATGACCTACTCCATGTAGCTGTGTTTCCCAGTACTTTGTTAATAGTCTTACAGACTTAAACAAAAGCTGGTTGCATAGCTATGTGGAATAATGCAGAGCTGCAAGCCAAGAGCGTGAGTTTTCCTGTGTCAGGTGCGGTTTTTATTTTATGTTTTATGTGCGTGAAGCTCCAAATCCAGTTTCCCCATAGCAACAGGGATCATCTCCCCAGCTCGGTGGCAGACCAGTGTGGAAAGCCCGTATCTTCCAATATTTATACCAGCAGGTCGAGGAATCACGACTGCTACATTTTGGTACTCCACTCTTTTGTGGTCAGCATGTCACAAACACGTCATTGTCATTAAACACTGCAGGACTCTGTCACACTCTCTGCCATCCCACTTTCAGTGAAAAGATTGAAAGAAGAGCAGGCCTTCCAACCACAGATAGGATGAAATATATTACTGTGGGTAAAAAATATTGAATGCTTATCCTAGTCTTGAACAACAGGTTAGAGACGATGGGTACATATTTATTGTGATAGGGTAAGGTGATGCGTTCTACCCTAAATGTTACACTGGGGTTATTTTCACCATCTAAGAGCTCTAACACAATTAATTTATAGATTTGCTACGTGACTTTCTGCCTTGCGGCAATTTTTTTTTCTTCCCCTATGTGTCATGCTGAGACAGAGAGAACTATTCCCAGAAACTGTTCAAACCATCTGTTATTGAATGAAACATCTGTTTTATGTACTCCGGTTCTAAAATGTTATTTACGTGGTCATAGACTGTACATTTTCTTATGCTTTCCAACTGAATTGTGATCATCTACTCATGATGTATAAGGTCCAACCAATTTTTTACTATCTTCCCCACCCCCTAGTATTTTACAATTCCCATGTATTATTTTAGTAGAAATGCCCAAAATATCTACTGCAACATTACCTTTTTATTTTTTTTATCTGTTTGAAGGTGCAAAATGCAGCAAATCTAATCTGGATTTTTTTTTATTGGATAGTGTTAATTTTAATTGTTTTCTTCTTGTTGGGCTGCTGTAAGCTCCATCCCACTCCTATATACTTTCCGCTCTTCTCTCCTAGAAGAGCACATCTGCTTATTCCCTCATCAGCAATTACTGTACAGGGTTAGTTATGATTTAACCAATTCTTGTAGCTATGCTGTGATGAAGAAGGCACAAAAGTTTAGATCGATTTTTTTTTTTTTTATTATTTTTTAAAGTGCAACAAAGAGTTCACCTTTTATTTTTATTTTATTTTTTTTTGTCCAAAAGATCAGTAGAAAGATATTGTTAAGGCTTAAATCACCTTATACTAATCATGTTACCATGTTTTATTTTTGTGACGCAGCTCAAATATTTGTATAACCTAGTGAACTGCACAATTTATTAGTTCCCCCCCCCCCCCCCCCCCTAGGATTCTTTTCATGGGCGCTCCACCCTGCAATTTTATATGCCACCTGGCATTACCCTGTGCCAGGCAGCTTACTGAAATAACCAGAGTCACATTTGTGCCCTATGTTACTGCAATATGCAGATTAACAGAGAACTCTTCCTCATCACTCAGAGGCAGGGGGCAGTTTGCATGACTGGAACGTTGCAGAGAGGATAGGTTGAGAGTCTCGGCATGCATTAGTGAAAACCGTTCTCTTTGTCCAGCCAGATTACAGTGCCCTCAACTGGCTACTTCTTAATGCCATACGGCTGTCAAAATTTTTTGGGGTGAACACTAAATTATAAACGGAGTCTCTTGAAGAGAGATCACTAAAACTTCTGCAGGGTACATCAATACAGTACTTAAATATAACATATTTCTGCATTTATTATAAGTTGTGGTTAACAAACTGAAAAGATAATAGTTGGATATTCATAATATTTTGTATGGGCTCCCTATAAATTAGTACTTCATTATGACCATTTTTGGCGCCTCCTGGCTTGCATACATTGGATGGTCCAGATAATCAGTTTTTCTTTTATTTGTAATACTCAAGTCTGTGGTCTTGTGGAGGCCATTCCCAAACCACCACCTTTTTTAATTTTTTTTAATATAATTATTGTCAAATCCAACTTGTTTTCAGATTTTATATCTTCACTGAATCTGGGATGTTTTTGAAAATGTACATATTTATATCTTCTACTTGGACAATAATTCCTATGCCACTGGCTGTCGCATAAGCCCATGGTATAATATAGTTGGTAAGGTGTTCTTTTTTCCAAATCCTTCATAGTGTTCATTCTAGCACCCTGCACCTTTCAAGATCTGTGCAGTTCCTCTTTCCTGCCTGGGGTGTCGAGCTCTGCTCTGGTGATTCTCAGCACACTCTGATCTGTTACTCATTGCTGTGATACAGACAAGTGTGTGACAGTATAGGGGCGAGTCGCATGGCAAGAATTTTGGCAAAAACTTTTAGATCAACATTCAGGAGCAAGATCGGCCTATAGGTTCCAAGCCCTGAGGTCTCTCTCTGGGGTTTTGGGATGACTATTACGTTGGCCCTGGTGGTGGCGGCATCGAGTGAACTGCCCTCTAATAGCAAGTTAAAAAGGGGGCGAAGCATGGAAAGTAGAGGTTCAGTAAAATGTTTATCGTAAAGAGCAGGGAAGCCGTCAGGGCCCGGTGCTGCAGAGCGGCGTAGTGATCTAATAGTTGTTCTAATTTCCTCGTCAGTAATCGCTGAATTAAGAGTCTGAAGCTGAGTCGCAGATAGTTTAGGTAAAGAGCAGGAGTTTAAGTAATAGGTGATAGAGGCCAGATCCGGAGTCATGGTAGGGAGAGGTTATAAAGTGATTAATAAAACTGCCGGAATTGTTGCGTCATTACCTAGAAATCATGAGTGGTACTGCCGTTGAAGCATTTTAGTGTGTGAATACGATTACGGGTGCGTTTGGCACGAAGTTTGCAGGCTAGCAAGGTGTCAGCTTTAGCAGACTTTTCGTAAAAAGTTTGATGTACTCACAGTAGCTTCTGTGCTGCTTTTTTCGAGAGGATTTGCGGTAACTGGCCTTTGACAGCTAAGATCTTCAAATAAGTGCGGTGTTTGGGAAATCTGTGATGGAGATTAGTCAAGGTGGCTAAAGGTGTTTCAAGTTCCAATATGTGGGCCCGTTCCATGTGTTTGTGCAAGGCTGCTAAACTGATAAGGTTACCCCGGAGGGTAGCTTTATGGGCTTCCCACAGGATGGGAAGAGGAATATCAGGGGTGGCGTTGGTGCTAAAGAAATCTGTAAGCCGTAGTGAGTTCCACCACTACACAGGGATTTGTTGAGTCGCCATTGGCGGAAAGGTTGGTACTATATCGGAGTGGGAGAAGGGACCTTGTGACGTACCTAGGGGAGGAGAAACATCACCAGGGGGAGGAGCTACGGCCGAACAGGGTACCCGAAAAGTACCCTCGCGGGCTCGCTTTGCTCGCCACGCTTCGGGCTCGGTGGCTCGCTTTGCTCGCCAACTAATTACTAAAGGTAATAGTTGGTGGCGGGGACAGTAGAGCAACTGTCCCGCTGGCCTAGCTCCTCCCCCTTGTGTCGTGGCTCCGCCCCCTGACGGAAAAGGTCCCTTAGGCCACTTGGATCTAGCCTCAACCTTGGCGGAAAGGCCTGGGGCCGAATTGGGCGGAAATTTCTAATTCAATGGCTAAATGATCGGCCCAAGGTATAGGGAGGGTGTGAGCACCAATAAGATTTTGGATAGTGGCGCGGTCAATAAACAAATCTATCCGAGTGTGTAGATCATGAAGGGGTGGGAATAGTACGTATATACTCTAGCAGTGAGGCATTTGACTCTCCATGCATCATAAAGATCATTAAGGGCAAGTTGAGAGAGAAGCAGCTTAGAAGTTTTAGCATGGTCAGGGGTAGTATGGGGTGAGTGAGACCTATCAAGTTCAGAATCTAAGATAGTATTAAAATCCCCCCCCCCCCCTTCCCTAATATAGTGAGTCCGCGGGGTAGCTTGACAAGGCGATTGAAAAAGGTGGCATATAGGGAGCCCTCTTGTCAATTAGGGGCGTACACTGAAGCTAAAGTGAGTGGGGCCTGGTTATATGTCCCTGTGAGAATAAGAAAACGACCCTGCGGATCTGAGCTAGTATAATGATAGGTGAGTTGCAGTGGAGCAGAATCGCAGTGCCATGTCTTTGCATTCATAGAGGAGTAGAATACAGTTGGATATTGTTTGGATGAGAGAGAAAAATGAGGAGCCTTGAGGTGGGTCTCTTGTAGCATGATTATATGTGATCGATGACGGTGGAAATATTGAATAGTCATGGTTTGTTTAGTGTGAGAGATTAGGCCGTTTACATTAAGATTAAAAAATGACAGCTTCATGGGGGGGGGGGGGGGGGTCAAAATACAATGGGTAAAGCGGTAAAACAGAGTAACACCTCGACTGGCTAGAAAGATAAAAGAGAAGACCACCAAAGAGGCCAGAGAAATGGAGAGAGGAAGGAAGAGCAGGGAAAGGAGGAAGGCGATCTACTCCTATAGTGGGGACAGGTCTGGGGTGTAAAGAGGAAGTGTCGCTAAGACACATCCATCTTCCGGAGGCATGGGTGATGAGGAACAACAAAATACACAAGGTGCGGTGCTCATAATTTCACCTGTAAATATGGTGTCACTCGGATATGAAAAAGGGGAGTCCCCTCTTAAATTATGTGGTTAGCAGCAATGGTCTGGTGTTCTCCTGTGATTATTATTGCACAGCATTACAAAATAGAATAGTTTTCATATATTGGGAAAGGGCGCAGTGAGTACTGTCTCCCCTCCCGCCCCATACTGGTATGCACACATATGGAGGCACACATCCCTGAAAAAGGGGAGTCTCCTCTTTCAAACAATATGCCCCTTAGTAGTTATTGTCTGGTGATCACGAGCTAACTGAACACTATGGAAAAAATAAAATGTTCCAGAGCTGGAAGCGTCTTTTAGCCTCAAATCTCCCTCCTCTTGTGCAAAAAAAAAAAAAAAAAATTGAAAATGGTCCCTTTAGTCTATTTTATAAAATTGTAGGGAAGTAGCCCTTGTTGGACTACTTTCTCCTAGTAAGCATTTAAATCTAGACAACATAAATAAAAATCAATTTAAAGTGCTGATTTGTGTTATGTGAAAAACTACATATAGAAACCCGCGTTTTACTGGTGAAACAAGAAACACAAAGTATTTCTTTGTGGTGTTTTAGAAATGACCTCGGCACAAGGGTGAGAGAACCCCTAGCAGTGAAGATGTTAACCTTTTTGCTGTATTTAGTGGATAGAAACATACTGAATATAGATTCCTTTTGTAGTTGGACAGTATGGTGGCACAGTGGTTAGCATCGTTGCCTCACAATGTTGTGTTTTTATCTTCCCATGATTGAGTTGTTTCCTCATACATGCCAAAGCCATGCAGGCATGTTTATTGATTCCTGATGAAAGTAACCCTAGATTGGAAACTTCTCTAGGGAAAGTACTGATTTTCTCTAAAGCGCTGTGTAATGAGAGGGAAAAATGGGGCTATAACAAGATAATTACTTTTCATATTTGACATTATTAAACAAAGCTATCCTAAAAAATATTGTAGCGCAAATTGTGGCAAATGAGACTTACGTTTTGCCTATTTTATCTTTTTAGCGGTGGATCTAAATCTTTTTGTTTACTCAACATGTCATGTTTTGAGGTTCTGTTTTTGGAAGCAGGTGAGGTAATTACTGACAGAGCAAGATAGATTTACTCACCTATGCATAATTAAAGAAATCCACAAAACAGGAACTGTTGGTGGCACCTCATGACTGGAGTTGAGAACCACTGCTGTATAGCATTGGTTAGACATTTACCACGTACTGAGGAGGCTAGGAGCGGTCTTGGACAGCATAGTCTCCTACCTTATGTACAGTATGTAAGTGATATTGCTCACTGGGACTCGTGATACACAGCTGGTTTTCAACAAATTGTTACCGTATACCTCTGATAAGGGGTTAAAATAAAATCTGTCTTTCTCCTGTGAGCACTATTTATAAAAGTACTTAGGATGATTAAACTGTCACACTGGTGATTAATGGACACTGCTTTTGCTGATTTGTCAGCTCTCTCAATTTCAAAATTCAATCATTTTCTTTTGTGTGGAGAGCCTGCAGCCCTATAGAAAGAACTCTTACCTCCATAGTTTGGCTGCAAGGCTTTCATCAGACCCACGACTACTAGAACCAGATCACTGCAGGCCTCTTTCCCTTCAACTGACATTCTTAAGCTCACTTGACATTATTGATGTACTAATGTTTCATGTAGTTAATGAAAATAGATTCCTATACAATTTTTGTATATTAATGTTTAATTTTCCAAACTCTGCAAAGGAGCAGACTTCATTTTTAGTGCATAAAAAATTAATACACACATATATAGATATATATATATATATATATATATATATATATATACACATACACACACACACACACACACACACACACTTATATTGATGTATGTATATATTTGTATATATATGTGTGTATATTTCTCTATCGTCCTAGTGGATGCTGGGGTTCCTGAAAGGACCATGGGGAATAGCGGCTCCGCAGGAGACAGGGCACAAAAAGTAAAGCTTTTCCGATCAGGTGGTGTGCACTGGCTCCTCCCCCTATGACCCTCCTCCAGACTCCAGTTAGATTTTTGTGCCCGGCCGAGAAGGGTGCAATCTAGGTGGCTCTCCTAAAGAGCTGCTTAGAGAAAGTTTAGCTAGGTTTTTTATGTTACAGTGATTCCTGCTGGCAACAGGATCACTGCAGCGAGGGACTGAGGGGAGAAGGAGTCAACTCACCTGCGTGCAGGATGGATTGGCTTCTTGGCTACTGGACATCAAGCTCCAGAGGGACGATCACAGGTACAGCCTGGATGGTCACCGGAGCCGCGCCGCCGGCCCCCTTGCAGATGCTGAAGACAGAAGAGGTCCAGAATCGGCGGCTGAAGACTCCTGCAGTCTTCTAAAGGTAGCGCACAGCACTGCAGCTGTGCGCCATTTTCCTCTCAGCACACTTCACACGGCAGTCACTGAGGGTGCAGGGCGCTGGGAGGGGGGCGCCCTGGGAGGCAAAATGAGTACCTATAAAGGCTAAAAATACCTCACATATAGCCCTAGAGGCTATATGGAGATATTTAACCCCTGCCTGATTTCTCAAAATAGCGGGAGACGAGCCCGCCGGAAAAGGGGCGGGGCCTATCTCCTCAGCACACGGCGCCATTTCCTCTCACAGCTCCGCTGGTCAGGACGGCTCCCAGGTCTCTCCCCTGCACTGCACTACAGAAACAGGGTAAAACAGAGAGGGGGGGCAAATTTATGGCGATATTTTTATATAACAAAGCAGCTATAGGGGAGCACTTATTATAAGGCTATCCCTGATATATATATAGCGCTTTTGGTGTGTGCTGGCAAACTCTCCCTCTGTCTCCCCAAAGGGCTAGTGGGTCCTGTCTTCATTAGGAGCATTCCCTGTGTGTCTGCTGTGTGTCGGTACGTGTGTGTCGACATGTATGAGGACGATATTGGTGTGGAGGCGGAGCAATTGCCAAATATGGGGATGTCACCTCCTAGGGGGTCGACACCAGAATGGATGCCTTTATTTATGGAACTACGGGATAGTGTCAACACGCTAAAGCAGTCGTTTGACGACATGAGACGGCCGGACAATCAATTAGTGCCTGTCCAGGCGACTCAAACACCGTCAGGGGCTGTGAAACGCCCTTTGCCTCAGTCGGTCGACACAGACCCAGACACAGGCGATGACTCCAGTGGTGACGGTGACGAATCAACCGTATTTTCCAGTAGGGCCACACGTTATATGATTTTGGCAATGAAGGAGGCGTTACATTTAGCTGATACTACAGGTACCACTAAACAGGGTATTATGTGGGGTATGAAAAAACTACCTATAGTTTTTCCTGAATCAGAAGAACTAAATGACGTGTGTAATGAAGCGTGGGTTGCCCCTGATAAAAAGCTGATAATTTCAAAGAAATTATTGGCATTATACCCTTTCCCGCCAGAGGTTAGGGAGCGCTGGGAAACACCTCCTAGGGTGGACAAGGCGCTAACACGCTTATCTAAACAAGTGGCGTTACCCTCTCCTGAGACGGCCGCACTTAAAGATCCATCAGATAGGAGGATGGAAAATATCCAAAAAAGTATATACACACATGCAGGTGTTATACTACGACCAGCTGTAGCAACTGCCTGGATGGGCAGTGCGGGGGTAGTTTGGTCAGAATCCCTGATTGAAAATATTGATACCCTGGACAGGGACAATATTTTACTGTCGTTAGAACAAATAAAGGATGCATTTCTTTATATGCGTGATGCACAGAGGGATATATGCACACTGGCATCACGGGTAAGTGCTATGTCCATTTCGGCCAGAAGAGCTTTATGGACGCGACAGTGGACAGGCGATGCGGATTCAAAACGGCATATGGAAGTTTTGCCGTATAAGGGGGAGGAGTTATTTGGAGTCGGTCTATCAGATTTGGTGGCCACGGCTACAGCCGGGAAATCCACCTTTCTACCTCAAGTCACTCCCCAACAGAAAAAGGCACCGATTTTTCAACCGCAGCCCTTTCGTTCCTTTAAAAATAAGAGAGCAAAGGGCTATTCATATTTGCCACGAGGCAAAGGTCGAGGGAAGAGACAGCAACACGCAGCTCCTTCCCAGGATCAGAAGCCCTCCCCGGCTTCTACAAAAGCCTCAGCATGACGCTGGGGCTTCTCAAGCGGACTCGGGGACGGTGGGCGGTCGTCTCAAAAATTACAGCGCGCAGTGGGCTCACTCGCAAGTAGATCCCTGGATCCTGCAGATAATATCTCAGGGATACAGGTTGGAATTAGAGACAGATCCACCTCGCCGTTTCCTGAGGTCTGCTTTACCAACGTCCCCCTCCGAAAGGGAGACGGTGTTGGAAGCCATTCACAAGCTGTACTCTCAGCAGGTGATAGTCAAGGTACCTCTTCTGCAACAAGGGAAGGGGTATTATTCCACTCTTTTTGTGGTACCGAAGCCGGATGGCTCGGTAAGGCCTATTCTAAATCTGAAGTCCTTGAACCTGTACATAAAGAAGTTCAAGTTCAAAATGGAGTCACTCAGAGCAGTGATAGCGAACCTGGAAGAGGGGGACTTTATGGTATCCTTGGACATCAAGGATGCGTATCTCCACGTTCCAATTTACCCCTCACACCAGGGGTACCTCAGGTTCGTTGTACAAAACTGTCACTATCAGTTTCAGACGCTGCCGTTCGGATTGTCCACGGCACCTCGGATCTTTACAAAGGTAATGGCCGAGATGATGATTCTTCTTCGAAGAAAAGGCGTATTAATTATCCCATACTTGGACGATCTCCTAATAAGGGCGAGGTCCAGAGAACAGCTAGAGATGGGATTAGCACTGTCTCAAGAAGTGCTAAAACAGCACGGGTGGATTCTGAATATTCCAAAATCCCAGTTAATGCCGACAACTCGTCTGCTGTTCCTAGGGATGATTCTGGACACGGTTCAGAAAAAGGTTTTTCTCCCGGAGGAAAAAGCCAAGGAGTTATCCGAGCTTGTCAGGAACCTCCTAAAACCAGGAAAGGTGTCTGTACATCAATGCACAAGAGTCCTGGGAAAAATGGTGGCTTCTTACGAAGCGATTCCATTCGGCAGATTCCACGCAAGAATTTTCCAAAGGGATCTGTTGGACAAATGGTCAGGGTCGCATCTTCAGATGCACCTACGGATAACCCTGTCTCCAAGGACAAGGGTGTCTCTTCTGTGGTGGTTGCAGTGTGCTCATCTATTGGAGGGCCGCAGATTCGGCATACAGGATTGGATCCTGGTGACCACGGACGCCAGCCTGAGAGGCTGGGGAGCAGTCACACAAGGAAGAAACTTCCAGGGAGTATGGACGAGCCTGGAAACGTCTCTTCACATAAACATTCTGGAACTAAGAGCAATATACAATGCTCTAAACCAGGCAGAACCTCTGCTTCAGGGAAAACCGGTATTGATCCAGTCGGACAACATCACGGCAGTCGCCCATGTGAACAGACAGGGCGGCACAAGAAGCAGGAGGGCAATGGCAGAAGCTGCAAGGATTCTTCGCTGGGCAGAGAATCATGTGATAGCACTGTCAGCAGTGTTCATCCCGGGAGTGGACAACTGGGAAGCAGACTTCCTCAGCAGACACGATCTTCACCCGGGAGAGTGGGGACTTCATCCAGAAGTCTTCCACATGCTGGTAACCCGTTGGGAAAGACCAATGGTGGACATGATGGCGTCTCGCCTCAACAAAAAACTGGACAGGTATTGCGCCAGGTCAAGAGATCCGCAGGCAATAGCTGTGGACGCGCTGGTAACGCCTTGGGTGTACCAGTCGGTGTATGTGTTTCCTCCTCTGCCTCTCATACCAAAAGTATTGAGAATTATACGGCAAAGAGGCGTAAGAACGATACTAGTGGTTCCGGATTGGCCAAGGAGGACTTGGTACCCGGAACTTCAAGAGATGATCACGGAAGATCCGTGGCCTCTACCTCTAAGGAGGGACTTGCTTCAGCAGGGTCCCTGTCTGTTTCAAGACTTACCGCGGCTGCGTTTGACGGCATGGCGGTTGAACGCCGGATCCTAAAGGAAAGAGGCATGCCGGAAGAAGTCATTCCTACTTTGATTAAAGCAAGGAAGGAAGTAACCGTGCAACATTATCACCGAATTTGGCGAAAATATGTTGCGTGGTGCGAAGATCGGAGTGCTCCGACGGAGGAATTTCAACTGGGTCGATTCCTACATTTCCTGCAATCAGGATTGTCAATGGGTCTCAAATTGGGATCTATTAAGGTTCAAATTTCGGCCCTGTCGATTTTCTTTCAAAAAGAATTGGCTTCAGTCCCTGAAGTCCAGACCTTTGTTAAGGGAGTGCTGCATATACAGCCTCCTGTGGTGCCTCCAGTGGCACCGTGGGATCTAAATGTGGTTTTGGACTTCCTAAAATCTCATTGGTTTGAACCACTAAAAAAGGTGGATTTGAAATATCTCACATGGAAAGTGACCATGCTTCTAGCCCTGGCTTCTGCCAGGAGAGTGTCAGAATTGGCAGCTTTATCTTACAAAAGCCCATATCTGATTTTCCATTCGGACAGGGCAGAACTGCGGACTCGTCCGCATTTTCTCCCTAAGGTGGTGTCAGCATTTCATCTGAACCAGCCTATTGTAGTGCCTGCGGCTACAAGTGACTTGGAGGACTCCAAGTTACTGGACGTTGTCAGAGCATTAAAAATATATATTGCAAGGACAGCTGGAGTCAGAAAATCTGACTCGTTGTTTATATTGTATGCACCCAACAAGATGGGTGCTCCTGCGTCTAAACAGACGATTGCTCGTTGGATCTGTAGCACAATCCAACTTGCACATTCTGTGGCAGGCTTGCCACAGCCTAAATCTGTAAAGGCCCACTCCACAAGGAAGGTGGGCTCATCTTGGGCGGCTGCCCGAGGGGTCTCGGCATTACAACTTTGCCGAGCAGCTACGTGGTCAGGGGAGAACACGTTTGTAAAATTTTACAAATTTGATACTCTGGCTAAGGAGGACCTGGAGTTCTCTCATTCGGTGCTGCAGAGTCATCCGCACTCTCCCGCCCGTTTGGGAGCTTTGGTATAATCCCCATGGTCCTTTCAGGAACCCCAGCATCCACTAGGACGATAGAGAAAATAAGATTTTACTTACCGATAAATCTATTTCTCGGAGTCCGTAGTGGATGCTGGGCGCCCATCCCAAGTGCGGATTATCTGCATAAGTTGTACATAGTTATTGTTAACTAATTCGGGTTATTGTTGAAGGAAGCCATCTTTCAGAGGCTCCGCTGTTATCATACTGTTAACTGGGTTTAGATCACAAGTTGTACGGTGTGATTGGTGTGGCTGGTATGAGTCTTACCCGGGATTCAAAATCCTCCCTTATTGTGTACGCTCGTCCGGGCACAGTACCTAACTGGAGTCTGGAGGAGGGTCATAGGGGGAGGAGCCAGTGCACACCACCTGATCGGAAAAGCTTTACTTTTTGTGCCCTGTCTCCTGCGGAGCCGCTATTCCCCATGGTCCTTTCAGGAACCCCAGCATCCACTACGGACTCCGAGAAATAGATTTATCGGTAAGTAAAATCTTATTTTTTCTCTTCGATACTCATCCACAAATTTTTTTTGTGTGATTGTTTTTATTCAGTCCCTTTCTCCACCGGCACCCCTTTGCTCAGAGAGGCTGTACAATGTCTGTCTCCTTAATCAGTGTCCCTGTTCAGGGAATACCCTCCCTATATTACATTCACAATGTTTCTTTGCATATTGCTGGATAATAAATTGTATGCCACCTGCTAATTAAATCATTCAGGATTTTGTCAAGAATTATATAGGGACAAAGCAAATCTACTAGACTATTAGTTTACTACTTTAGTTAGTCAACATGCTGCGTTTTGGGCACAAGCTTGTATGCGTGACCATGTGTGTAAAACCCCCAGATATTTATTGGGGGTTAACGTATATTTTTTATAGCTTACTTTATAGCTTATCTGGCTCACTATTTTGGATCATTGTTCCTATAGGTTGCAGTTAAGGGGTCTACACTCAGTGCGATTCTGCCTATGTGGCCGTTTTGCGCTATGCAGTTTCCCTTGAACTCAGAATCACTGATACTGACTATACACACAGTGCAATGTTGGCTATGTACAATTTTGACTGGCCAATTTTGACTATATTATGTAGTAGATTGTACACCTTCTAGTCAAAATTGACCTGCCTGCAGTCTTTTTTTTTTTTTTGTGCGCTCCCGCAGGGTTAGTATCTCATCGGCATTGCAAGCTGTGTACATACGGTGCGATATGCTCTGTTTTCTACAGATATGGACTATACAGATGTAGCCCCACACATTGTGGCTGTGACTAGGTGCAGGCATTATTCATTTGCAATGATATGCGCACATGCCGGCATGCTCCTCAGTCACAGCCCCTGCCCATTAACATTGTATTGAGTGGCAAAAGCCATGGTCAGGTGCGGGTATGACCAGGCGCGCCACAATTGCCGGTGCATCCACTTTAAGCCGCAGTGAGCGTGGCTACATCTGTATTGTCCATATTGATAGTTATATCGCACCATGTGTATGTGGCTTTACAGTTTTGTTTTATGTGCTATAGTTTCCGCACAATGCTTGCTGAAGTGTGGATAACAGGCCACACATCAAAGCTGCTCTTCAATAAAATGTTTAATGTCGTTCCCTGTATAGAGACTGAATAATAGGTGTCCCTATATACATAATAGAAATTGTTTTAGCACGGATTCGCTAGAACTCCATTTTATTTTTTTTAAGTGTTACTCATTCAGTTTAATATCTGTGTACCAGGCCATATTCTCATCAGTTTGCCAAAATTTAATTTCACTCCAGTTCAAATGTTTGTTTTAATTTTGTTTCTGCTGCAACATATATATTTACTCAGTCTGTCCTGTTGTAGACTGAATGTTTTACAAGCGACGTGAAATTGATGAGTATTTTGCCAAGGGTTCTGTAATCTTTTTAAATTCCGCTATGTAGGCTGAATGTAACGTTATGGCCACAGAGGAAGCATAATAATGTAAAGACTTTTACAATAGCAAGAGAGTACAAACCCCTAATCCAGAGTAATCTCTTGCATTGCTAGGGATTTGGTTATCATTTTTTAAAATCAACCAGCTGATTATGTAAAATAAACTACAGTCTAGTGCAGAATGCAGAGGTTTGTACTTGGATAGTAAGGTTTGCTTACTTGCTTTGGGCAGCGTTTTTCCCTGGTCTCTCAGGTCCTTTATGTTGTTGCCCTTTCAATATATTTGACACAATTGACACATTTTTCTACCACATTTTATTGGAATGACCTTTTAAATTAAAAGAGCATGCTATTGATGCTTGCTGCTTGTGTTTTTTTTTTTTTTTTGCCACCATTGCTCCTTCATAAATTAAGCTACATAGCCATCGTTTAGGAACTCTGAGGTTTCTATATGTCCCTTTTTAGTATTTCCAGTGTTATGCGGATAAATTTAAGAAGTTGTTGTTAAACCTAAACCAAATTTCACACAGATACATGCTATGAAGCTCAGATGCTAACATAGCAATCTTTAAAAAAATCATAATTCTTTTTTCGTTTCTGCTAATCCCCTATTTCTCTAACGTCCTAAGTGGATGCTGGGGACTCCGTAAGGACCATGGGGAATAGCGGCTCCGCAGGAGACTGGGCACATCTAAAGAAAGCTTTAGGACTATCTGGTGTGCACTGGCTCCTCCCCCTATGACCCTCCTCCAAGCCTCAGTTAGATCTCTGTGCCTGAACGAGAAGGGTGCACACTAGGGGCTCTCCTGAGCTTCTTAGTGAAAGTTTTAGTTTAGGTTTTTTATTTTCAGTGAGACCTGCTGGCAACAGGCTCACTGCATCGAGGGACTAAGGGGAGAAGAAGCGAACTCACCTGCGTGCAGAGTGGATTGGGCTTCTTAGGCTACTGGACATTAGCTCCAGAGGGACGATCACAGGCCCAGCCATGGATGGGTCCCGGAGCCGCGCCGCCGGCCCCCTTACAGAGCCAGAAGACAGAGGTCCGGAAAATCGGCGGCAGAAGACATCCTGTCTTCAACAAGGTAGCGCACAGCACTGCAGCTGTGCGCCATTGCTCCTCGGCACACTTCACACTTCGGTCACTGAGGGTGCAGGGCGCTAGGGGGGGGCGCCCTGAGCAGCAATAAAAACACCTTGGCTGGCGAAAATACATCACATATAGCCCCCAGGGCTGTATGGATGAATTTTAACCCCTGCCAGAATCCATAAAAAAGCAGGAGGCTCCGCCCTTTTTTCGCGGACTTTTCTATCTCCTCAGCACACTGGCGCCATTTTCCCTCACAGCTCAGTTGGAGGGAAGCTCCCCTGGCTCTCCCCTGCAGTCACTACACTACAGAAAGGGTTAAAAAAGAGAGGGGGGCACTAATTAGGCGCAGTATTAACAATACAGCAGCTATAAGGGGAAAAACACTTATATAAGGTTATCCCTGTATATATATAGCGCTTTGGTGTGTGCTGGCAAACTCCCTCTGTCTCCCCAAAGGGCTAGTGGGGTCCTGTCCTCTATCAGAGCATTCCCTGTGTGTGTGCTGTATGTCGGTACGTTTGTGTCGACATGTATGAGGAGAAAAATGATGTGGAGACGGAGCAGATTGCCTGTAATAGTGATGTCACCCCCTAGGGGGTCGACACCTGAGTGGATGAACTGTTGGAAGGAATTACGTGACAGTGTCAGCTCTGTATAAAAGAGTGGTTGACATGAGACAGCCGGCTACTCAGCTTGTGCCTGTCCAGACGTCTCATAGGCCGTCAGGGGCTCTAAAGCGCCCGTTACCTCAGATGGCAGATATAGACGCCGACACGGATACTGACTCCAGTGTCGACGGTGAAGAGACAAATGTGACTTCCAGTAGGGCCACACGTTACATGATTGAGGCAATGAAAAATGTTTTACACATTTCTGATAATACGAGTACCACCAAAAAGGGGTATTATGTTCGGTGAGGAAAAACTACCTGTAGTTTTCCTGAATCTGAGAAATTAAATGAGGTGTGTGATGATGCGTGGTTTTCCCCCGATAACAACTGATAATTTCTAAAATGTTATTGGCATTATATCCTTTCCCGCCAGAGGTTAGGGTGCGTTGGGAAACACCCCCTAGGGTGGATAAAGCGCTCACACGCTTGTAAGGGCTCTACCCTCTCCTGAGATGGCCGCCCTTAAGGATCCTGCTGATAGAAAGCAGGAGGGTATCCTAAAATGTATTTACACACATACTGGTATTATACTGCGACCAGCAATCGCCTCAGCCTGGATGTGCAGTGCTGGGTTGGCGTGGTCGGATTCCCTGACTGAAAATATTGATACCCTAGATAGGGACAGTATATTTTTGCCTATAGAGCATTTAAAAGATGCATTTCTATATATGCGTGATGCACAGCGGAATATTTGCCGACTGGCATCAAGTCTAAGTGCGTTGTCCATTTCTACCAGTAGAGGGTTATGGACACGTCAGTGGTCAGGTGATGCGTATTCCAAACGGCATTTGGAAGTATTGCCTTAATAAGGGGAGGAGTTATTTGGGGTCGGTCTTTCAGACCTGGTGGCCACGGCAACAGCTGGGAAATCCACGTTTGTACCCCAGGTCGCCTCTCAACATGAGAAGACGCCGTATTATCAGGCGCAGTCTTTTCGTGGACAAGCGGGCAAAATGTTCCTCATTTCTGCCCCGTGACAGAGGGAGAGGAAAAAGACTGCAGAAATCAGCCAGTTCCCAGGAACAGAAACCCTCTCCCGCCTCTGCCAAGCCCTCAGTATGACGCTGGGGCTTTACAAGCAGAATCAGGCACGGTGGGGGGCCCGTCTCAATGAATTTCAGCGCGCAGTGGGCTCACTCGCAAGTAGACCCCTGGATCCTTCAGGTGATATCTCAGGGGTACAAATTAGAATTCGAGACGTCTCCCCCTCGCCGTTTTCCTAAATTCGGCTTTACCGATGTCTCCTTCTGACAGGGAGACAGTTTTGGAAGCCATTCACAAGCTGTATTCCCAGCAGGTGATAATCAAGGTACCCCTCCTGCAACAGGGAACGGGGTATTATTCCACACTGTTGTGGTACCGAAGCCGGACGGCTCGGTGAGACCGATTCTAAATCTAAAATCTTTGAACACTTACATACAGAGGTTCAAATTCAAGATTGAGTCACTCAGAGCAGTGATTGCGAACCTGGAAGAAGGGGACTACATGATGTCTCGGGACATCAAGGATGCTTACCTTCATGTCAAAATTTACCCTTCTCACCAAGGGTACCTCAGGTTTATGGTACAGAACTGTCACTATCAGTTCAGACGCTGCCGTATGGATGGTCCACGGCACCCCGGGTCTTTACCAAGGTAATGGCCGAAATGATGATATTCCTTCGAATGAAGGGAATTTTAGTTATCCCTTACTTGGACGATTCCCTGATAAGGGTAAGATCCAGGGAACAGTTGGAGGTCGGTGTAGCACTATCTCAGGTAGTGTTGCGGCAGCACGATTGGATTCTCAATATTCCAAAATCGCAGCTGCTTCCGACGACTTGTCTTCGGTTCCTAGGGATGATCCTGGACACAGTCCAGAAAAAGGTGTTTCTCCCGGAGGGGAAAGACAGGGAGTTATCCGAGCTAGTCAGGAACCTCCTAAAACCGAGCCAAGTCTCAGTGCATCAATGCACAAGGGTTCTGGGTAAAATGGTGGCTTCCTACGAAGCAATCCCATTCGGCAGATTCCACGCAAGAACTTTCCAGTGGGACCTGCTGGACAAATGGTCCGGGTCGCATCTTCAGATGCATCAGCGGATAACCCTGTCACCAAGGACAAGGGTGTCCCTCCTGTGGTGGTTGCAGAGTGCTCATCTTCTAGAGGGCCGCAGATTCGGCATTCAGGACTGGGTCCTGGTGACCACGGATGCCAGCCTGCGAGGCTGGGGAGCAGTCACACAGGGAATATCCAGGGCTTATGGTCAAGCCTGGAGACATCACTTCACATAAATATCCTGAAGCTAAGGGCCATTTACAATGCTCTAAGCTTAGCAAGACCTCTGCTTCAAGGTCAGCCGGTGTTGATCCAGTCGGACAACATCACGGCAGTCACCCACGTAAACAGACAGGGTGGCACAAGAAGCAGGAGGGCAATGGCAGAAGCTGCAAGGATTCTTCGCTGGGCGGAAAATCATGTGATAGCACTGTCAGCAGTATTCATTCCGGGAGTGGACAACTGGGAAGCAGATTTCCTCAGCACGACCTCCACCCGGGAGAGTGGGGACTTCACCCAGAAGTCTTCCACATGATTATAAACCGTTGGGAAAAACTCGACAGGTATTGCGCCAGGTCAAGGGACCCTCAGGCAATAGCTGTAGACGCTCTGGTAACACCGTGGGTGTACCAGTCAGTGTATGTGTTCCCTCCTCTGCCTCTCATACCCAAGGTACTGAGATTGATAAGATGGAGAGGAGTAAGCACTATATTCGTGGCTCTGGATTGGCCAAGAAGGACTTGGTAACCGGAACTTCAAGAGATGCTCACGGAGGATCCATGGCCTCTACCTCTAAGAAGGGACCTGCTCCAACAAGGACCCTGTCTGTTCCAAGACTTACCGCGGCTGCGTTTGACGGCATGGTGGTTGAACGCCGGATCCTGAAGGAAAAAAGGCATTCCGGATGAAGTCATCCCTATCCTGATCAAAGCCAGGAAGGATGTAACCGCAAAACATTATCACCGCATTTGGCGAAAATATGTTGCGTGGTGCGAGGCCAGTAAGGCCCGACGGAGGAAATTCAACTGGGTCGATTCCTACATTTCCTGCAAACAGGAGTGTCTATGGGCCTGAAATTGGGGTCCATTAAGGTTCAAATTTCGGCCCTGTCAATTTTCTTCCAAAAAGAACTAGCTTCAGTCCCTGAAGTTCAGACGTTTGTAAAAGGGGTACTGCATATACAGTCTCCTTTTGTGCCTCCAGTGGCACTTTGGGATCTCAATGTAGTTTTTTGGGTTCCAAAAGTCACATTGGTTTGAACCACTTAAATCTGTGGAGTTAAAATATCTCACATGGAAAGTGGTCATGCTGTTGGCCCTGGCCTGGGCCAGGCGCGTGTCAGAATTGGCGGCTTTATCCTGTAAAAGCCCTTATCTGATTTTCCATACGGACAGGGCGGAATTGAGGACTCGTCCTCAGTTTCTCCCTAAGGTGGTTTCAGCGTTTCACCTGAACCAACCTATTGTGGTGCCTGCGGCTACTAGGGACTTGGAGGACTCCAAGTTGCTAGACGTTGTCAGGGCCCTGAAAATATGTTTCCAGGACGGCTGGAGTCAGAAAATCTGACTCGCTGTTTAGCCTGTATGCACCCAACAAGCTGGGTGCTCCTGCTTCTAAGCAGACTATTGCTCGTTGGATTTGTAGTACAATTCAGCTTGCACATTCTGTGGCAGGCCTGCCACAGCCAAAAATCTGTAAATGCCCACTCCACACGGAAGGTGGGCTCATCTTGGGCGGCTGCCCGAGGGGTCTCGGCTTTACAACTTTGCCGAGCAGCTACTTGGTCAGGAGCAAATACGTTTGTAAAATTCTACAAAATTGATACCCTGGCTGAGGAGGACCTGGAGTTCTCTCAATTGGTGCTGCAGAGTCATCCGCACTCTCCCGCCCGTTTGGGAGCTTTGGTATAATCCCCATGGTCCTTACGGAGTCCCCAGCATCCACTTAGGACGTTAAAGAAAATAAGAATTTACTTACCGATAATTCTATTTCTCGTAGTCCGTAGTGGATGCTGGGCGCCCATCCCAAGTGCGGATTGTCTGCAATACTGGTACATAGTTATTGTTACCAAAAAATCGGGTTATTGCTGTAGTGAGCCATCTTTTCTAGAGGCTCCTCTGTTATCATGCTGTTAACTGGGTTCAGATCACAAGTTGTACGGTGTGATTGGTGTGGCTGGTATGAGTCTTACCCGGGATTCAAAATCCTTCCTTATTGTGTACGCTCGTCCGGGCACAGTATCCTAACTGAGGCTTGGAGGAGGGTCATAGGGGGAGGAGCCAGTGCACACCAGATAGTCCTAAAGCTTTCTTTAGATGTGCCCAGTCTCCTGCGGAGCCGCTATTCCCCATGGTCCTTACGGAGTCCCCAGCATCCACTACGGACTACGAGAAATAGAATTATCGGTAAGTAAATTCTTATTATTAAAGTTGACAAGTCATTAAAAACATATTTAAAGTGTAAACGAAAAATCCCACACACAAAGAATAATAGCTTGTTATATCTTCTGTTATTAGTATGTATGTTGTAGAAAGAATTAGCAGATATTGTAGAAGTAGCTTCAAAAGGGACACACTATGGCTTTTGACAATAGTCAATACATTCAGATTGTCATGTTGCTGATCATAAATAGTGCACAATAACAAATTTAAGGGAGAGATGTATTAAGCTGGGAGAGAGAAAGTACTAACTAATCAGCCCCTAACTCATTTTACAGGCGCTATTTGCAAAATGACAGACAGGAGGTTATTGGTACTTTATCCCTCTCCACTTGATCTCTCTCCAAGCTTTGGTAAATCGTGCTAATGCTTTAGTAAAAAAAATGAATGTTTATTTTAATAAAGATGATTCACCCTTATTTTCTTTTCCCCCTCCTTCCTCAATAGAGATCAGCAGAGTACGAAAAGACATGTACAATGACACACTAAATGGCAGCAACCCTGAAAAGAGATGTACAGAACTGCCAGATGGTATTGGACCTATTGTACAGTTACAAGAGAAACTTTATGTGCCTGTAAAAGAATATCCAGATGTAAGTGTGTTTTATATTCCTACTCTTGGTCACACCCTACAAGAATGCTGTTGCCCACTCTCAATCCAAACTGTATGTAAACGCATTTCCCCTTATTAATAGTAAAGTTCCAGTCTCATTCTGTTCCTACATTCTCTATTTCCTACTTTTACGTGTGTGTGTGTATTTTGTTATTACGTAGTAAAATGCTGTTGTCTAGGCTGCATATTGATGCAGTGTTGCTTTTTAGGAGTTATTTACCAGTAGTTATTAACCTAAACATGTAATAACTTACAGGGACACTTTTAATGTGATTCGATTGTGTTTAGATAGCATTTCATTTGCAGCAGAGTTAGATTGTTCACATGGTCACTGAAAAAATAGGGGCATTTCCAGTGACTGTCCCTGCATTTGGCAACAACCTGTGACTTTATGGTGTATGGCCCACCCAGCAGTAGTGATGCTTTTGATGTTGGTGATCATTTGAGAAGAGGTTTTAACAGTTTCCGGTACATCTGTAATCTTCGTGTAACGGTGGTTTGCTATATGCAGTGCTTCTTAATAATAAAAAATATGAATTTAAATGTACCCCCTGATTTTTCATGGCTACCAATAGAAAACAATGGCTAACTTACCCACTTTTAATATGTCACAGGACATGATAGCATAGGCAGATCACAGTGGCTTCTTGATGCATAGTAAGTACATACACTCACATTTTGCTTTGGATTGATTTGTGTGTGTTCTTTATTTCAACATTTCTGGTTAAATATTAAGGTCACATTTTAGTGTGTGGAGTAAAAGCAAAAAAAAAAGAGGAACAGTTTGTTATTGGAAAAATTTCTGCAACTTTTGCGTGCAGTAAAATATGGATTACCTTTTGCATGTAGTGAATACAGGACAGTTGAATGTTTACTCTGAAATGTAAGCTTTGTGTTAGGACATGCCCTTCCTAACTGTAAATTTCTCCGCATTTTAAATCTGCCTTACTTGTAGTGTAAATTGGTTTCTTCAAGATGCAAATTGCATTTTCGTTTTTTCTTTTGCTCTTACTCTGAATAAAATGCCCTAAATATCACTGAGCTGCACCTTCTCTGGGTCTGGCATGCTGAAGCTATTTCTTTGTTTCTGTAGTACAGGTTGAGTATCCAATATCCAAATATTCCGAAATACGGAATTTTTTGAGTGAGATAGTGAAACCTTTGTTTTCTGATGGCTCAATGTAAACAAACTTTGTTTAATACACAAAGTTATTAAAAATATTGTATTAAATGACCTTCAGGCTGTGTGTATATGGTGTACATGAAACATAAATGCATTCTGTGCTTTGAGTTAGGTCCCATCGCCATGATCTCTCATTATGGTATGCAATTATTCCAAAATACGGAAAAATCCGATATCCAAAATACTTCTGGTCCCAAGCATTTTGGATAAGGGATACTCGACCTGTATTGCTCTGGTAAAAATGTGCTCATCTGCATTTCTAAAATTGCATTTGAGGTGTGTTTATGTATGTTAGGATTGATATGAAATTTCAAGCTCTGTGCCTACAACTTCGTATTGGTCCTTGTGGTGAATCCCCATAGGCTGTATGTCATAGGTAGGTCTGTATTACAGAAATAAACATCTGCCAAAATGAGTGCTAATGAATGCTATCACTTACTGAAAATGTCATGAGTCAACAAGAACGTGGCTTTAAGAAGTTTAACAGTGAACCACACACATTAATGACGTGTACCATATATGGTCATCTTGGTTACCTGTTTAAATCAAATTTAAGACTGCTCTAACTTGGCTGTAAATGGAGGTTAAACATCATGTTTTGGTACAGTATATAAATAGTGTTTTATATGGTTTGCTTTTTTATCTGGTAGTGAAGCCTTAGATTAACATATGAAGACCATTTTTCCCTTTTTAAATAGAAAGCAAAAAAAATGTAAGTAAAGAATGGTGGGGCACGGCAGTATCCGCAGCCACAGGTTATTGTCGAGCCTTGACATTGACAAATACTAATTCACAGAAAGTGTGCAGAATCGTATCCTAGTGATGATGTGTCCATTTATAGAGGTCCCAAAATAGATTTGGGATAGAATTTTCCAAGCATGAAATAGGTTTCCGTCGTGCAGTTTAATTTTAAAATTTTAATGCAATATCACATCTATAAATGTTTTAATTTTTTTTTTTTTACTGTTTCTGATGGGGAAAAAGTAGCCATATAATGATAGAAAGCAACTGCCAAATGGAAATGACCATAATTGGTCACGACAAAAACACGCTCTAATGTAAAAATGTGATGTGTGGGGTGTGTATTTTTTGAGATCTTGTACTTCTTCTCTGTTTTCAAAGTATTGAGACAAATGTCTGTTCCATGAACAATTGTGAGAAAAGAATCAATGATGACTTTGTAATTATTGATCCAAAACATGCACAGAAATGTAGCTTTATAGTTTTCCTTACATATGCAATTTTTTGAGGGGAATATTGTTTCTAGATCTTTCTAAGTTCTGCTATTGTCCTGCCCTAACTGTGGCTAAACTGCCCAGAAGGGATGCACCGTGGATGCATAAAGACACTGTACACAACCTAAGATACAAATCATACTGACAGGTTAGCTGAATTGCTTTTATGTATTTATTACTGTGTATATAGTGCCAACAATTAACATAGTGTTGTACTGAGAGTTGATGTCCTATCATCTCCTGCTCCATTAGAACTTATATTCTAGATTTGTTAATATACAACCGCATACAAATACTACAATTTATCATAACCCAATGAACTTACCACTATTTTTTTTTTTTTTGAGTGTGGGAGGAAACCAGAACAAATGCGGCGGGATGTAATGCAGTCCGAGATTGCTGGAGGTGCGTTTTCTTTTTTTTTTTTTTTTTTAAAAGGGCAATCACTTACAAGGCATGGTTTTGCCTTGTAAGTGATTGATCCTATAAAAAAAAACGTCCAAGATCGCCGACACCCGCACCTCCGGCAATCTCTGACCTCATTACATCATGCTAATGATATCCATAGAGAGGGGGCATGACCACTAGGAATTGAACTCCAGATCTCAGTGCTGTGCGGCAGTAATGCCAACTACTACACAGCAGTATTGCCTGTATAGAAATGAAAGTAATATAAGGCATGGTAGTACATTTTTAATAGTAGAACCTTTGAAGTGATAGGTATAATGAAGTTGACAGAGTACATTTACATACATTTATTTACTGCACTCTTCTATGAAATGAATAAATGTATAATCATGGCTTTAAATAAAATAAATAAAAAAAAAGACAGAAAAAACACTTAACTTTGATTAATGTAAAATTCAGTACTGGTTTTCCTCTGTGGTTGCTTAGTCAAACTTAGGAACTCAATAATTATCACATCTAAAGCACCATGTCCTTGGAGTATTGTGGAGCTCAAAGGGCAGCAGTGATAAACAGCTTCTGCATACTTTTTGACCATTTTCGTTAAAATGTTTAATTAGTGCAACAAAATGATGAACCTGGGGATTAATTGCACTTTGGGGAGCTTAACAACTAACATCTAGATAATCATCACTGAATATGAAAATGCTGAAATGATGGGGATAAAACATTTCACTCTACACATCTGTACTAGAATTGCATTTCAAATATTTGTTTGATTACACTGGTAAATTAAATATTCTCCTTGTTAAATGTGTTTTTAAACTGCAAATACTTGGTGTTGAGAGAGAACAACATTAAAATGTCAGTGTTAATGTAATGGTACTTTCAAACAGGAGCAAAAAATTGATGTAGGTTACAAAGCACATCCCACATCGCAGATTGCTAAATAAACTTGAAAGCATGGGATTGGATTATGAAACGGTGAAATGGATAAGAACCTGGTTGCAGGATAGGTAACAGACAGTTGTAGTAAATGGAGTGCATTCTAAATAGGGAAATGTTACCAGTGGAGTTCCCCAGTGATCTGTACGTGAACCAGGTTTTTTTATATCTGTTGGTTGACATTGCAAATTGTATTGAAGGGAAGGTATGCCTTTTTGCAGATGATACAAAGATATGCAACAGGGTAGACCTACCAGGTGGGGTACAATAAATGATTGATCTAGGCAGACTTGAGGAATGGTCAACAACGTGGCAACTACAGTTTAACGCAAAAAAAACAAAAAAACAAATGCTAGATATAATATCAAGGGTACTATAATGGAAACTATTATGGAGGAAAGGGATCTTGGAGTCACTATTTCAAATGATTTAAAGGCTGGGAAGCAATGAGAGAGGCAAGTCAGAAGGAGAGGGATCCGTAGCAGGAAATACAAAGTAATAATGGCACTGTATAGGTCATTGGTACGGCCTCATCTGGAATACTGTATCGATTCTGTAGGCCAAATCTCCAGAAGGATATAAAATGTGAGCCAATAAGATTCGGTTTTGAGAACCGAGTAAAACCGAATCCGCTCATCACTAATATAAATATCCAGAGCGTACAAAGAAGGGCAACTAAAATGTTGCTTGGCCTGCATCGCAAAACATACCTGGAAAGACTAAAAGATCTTAACATGTAAAGTTTGGAGCAGAGAAGTTAAGGGTGGACATGAAATAATTTTAAACTATCAAATGTTTTAGCAAGGTCTAGGAGGGAAACATTCTTCAAAGGAAGAGAAGTACTAGAACTCAAGGACATGTGCTGGGACTGGAGGGAGGTAGGTTCAGGGGAATTTTGAGAAAAAATTACTGAAAGGATAGTGGATAGGTGAAGCAGCCTCCCATCAGAAGTGGTTGAGGCAAAGTCAGTAGAGCAGTATAAACATACTTGGTATAGGCATATGAATATCCTTACAAAGAAATGCATAAAGTGGGGAATTGATGCAAGGGATGTTTAGTGTTATACTCCCATTATATAAATCACTAGTGAGGCCACATCTCGAATACTGTGCACAATTATGGGCACCATACTACAAATAGGATATCCTGGAACTAGAAAAGGTTCAGAGATGGGCGACCAAATTGATTAAGGGGATGCAGATGCTAGAATACGATGAAAGGCTTGCTAGGCTTGGCATGTTTACTCTGGAGAAAAAAGGAGATTTAAGAGGGGATATGATTAACATTTACAAATATATAAGGGGTCAATAGAGCTAGTGTGGGAATTGTTTTTGGTAAAATCATCACAAAGGACACGTTGACACCGCTTAGGTTAGAGGAGAGGAGATTTTGCACACAGACGGAAAGGATTCTTCACAGTAAGGGCAATATGTATTTGGAATTCCCTGCCTGAGAGAATAGTAATGGCGGACTCGGTCATTGCTTTTAAGAATGAGCTCGATAAATTCCTAATGGACAAGGATATACAGGGGTATAGTGGGTAAATCATGCGCCATAGTATTAAAATAAAAAAGGAATTGACATAACGGCTAAACATTTACCACAGTTAAATTAGTCTTAAAAATGTTACTGTAGGAGATCACGAACAGGTTGAACTCTATGGACAAATTATGTTGTTTTTTTTCAACCTGAGAATCTGTTACTATGTTACTAAATAAGGATCAAATAGGGCTGATGTCACCAACCAAAAAGTGTAGAGGGAGGGGGGGGGGGGGAGCGGCAGACCAGATGGTTGAAGTGGTTCTTATCTGCTGTGAAATTCTGTGTCTCTGTTTCTATGTAAAGCTACAGTTTTGCTATTTGGCAATGCTAAAACTGTTGCAGGGCATGCTAGGATGTGTAGTTCAACAACAGCTGTAGGGCCAAAGGACATGTAAAAATTCATGCGCAGACAAATATCATTATTTCTTGTTCTCATTATTTTGCTTTTATGTTGTACTAAATACTGGGGAATGAGAATGCTACAGTGGCCACTTGTGAGTTAAATATAATACAGTAATAAAAATATTAAAGCATGAAGTGATTTGTTTCCCTGAAGTCAAAAAGGGCATAAAGTAAATTAGTGGCTATAAAATACAAGCACATCCCAATTGTCATCTTTTAATAAAGTAATACCCCTTGATTAATAATAATAATAATAATAATAATAATAAATACATACCAGGAGAGTTCCCCAATAATTGAAAAGGCAGTCTGATAGGCTAGAGTGGTCATGCCAGTCTTGAAAACCTCTGAAGTCGGTAGCCACCTTACAATCTTCTAATGGAACTATAAAGATTAGGGTTTAATATTAAATGAAATGGGAATTTTTTTTCCGGCTGTCAAAATGGACTCATCCTATATATAAAATTAGCATGTTAACTGTTAACAAAATATAGCATTAGAGTACAGTGCTTTGGGACTGGGTGAGGCTGTACTGAGGGGCAGTTCAGCCCAACTGCCTTCCTTGCTGCCTAAACCTAACCACAGCCCCCTCCCCAGCTTAACTGTCAGTTACCAGCAGATGCTCGGTCGTGGTTCTGGCGCAGGGCTTTTGTCCCTGATCGGTATTCCGGCCTCTGTATTTTTCTGTAATTTGCAGATTCCAATTTTGTTTTCTACGTACTAAGGGGTATGTTCAATTGGGATTAGTACGTAATCCTGCTGGACGGGATCCCGGCGGTCGAAATACCGACGCCGGAATCCCGACCACATAATCACGACAGGGGTGGCGAGCGGAACGCAGCCCCTTGAGGGCGGGCAGGCACGTGGTGTTGTGGACACCCACGGAGGGAGAATGTCGGGATTTCGACCGCCGGGATCTCGTCCAGCGGGATGTTGACCGCATCCCGTTCAATTAAGGTCGAAACTGCCGTCTTGTCGAACAGACGGCAGTTTTCGACTTTTTCAGGTCGAAAGGGGTTCCGACCTATTCAGTCCCGAGCATTTTTATTCGACAAGTCGGGGAATTCATACGTGAACATAGTACGTGAATTGGCGGTATAGATGCCGATTGGCGTACTTCTGAGGGAAACGGGGCCAAATTCGACAGGTTTTGGGCCCCGTTTCCGACCATCTCAGTTCGGCTTAAAAAAAAGACGAACTGAGATGAGGGACCTGAGAGGAGGAGACGGCGGAGAGCCGCGGGCAGACGGGGGACAGCAGCGCTACAGCACAGCGCTGCAGGGGGATGTGTCATAGCCGCCGCTCACGGCAGCGTCCACCCGGCTCCAGCAAGTGAGGTCCCGCCTACTGGAGCCGGGTGGACGCTGCAGTGAGGTCTGGCGGCTGTGCCACATCCTCCTGCAGCGCTGCTTTCCCCCGTCTGCCTGCAGTCTCCCCCCTCTCCGGTCCCTCATCTCAATTCTACATTTTTTCAAAGTCTAATTGAGATGGGCATTGAATAGCCCTTGTCGGATCCATTCCGACAAATGCATTTCGGAATGGATCCGACCTTAATTGAATATACCCCTAAGAGTTTGGTGCATCATATAGATACATAGGGGGGGAATTCAATTGAACACGCTGGGCTGCAGCAATGCCCGGCTGCACACAAATTGGCCACATAGGGTAGGACCAACATTGCAAGCTTTCCCTTGTACCTCATGGGGTGTGAGGGAAAACTTGCAATGTTGGCAGATGCAATGTGCCTTTCTCAAATGACACATTGCATCCATCATGCTGCATTCAATTCTTCACATAGGTTTATGGGGTTTGCCAAGTTTACATTATCATTATTTTTGTTTAACAAAAATAGGCAATGTTGTACTACTTTTAATATTTACTAACTAAGTGCAGATTTTTAGAAGATGAGATGTTTTAAATAGCAGCCAATCAGATTCTACTTATTACTCATCTAGCACTTACTAGAAGATTCTAGCTAGATTGGAGCCAGAGACCGCCAGAGAGGTATATATTCATTCTCTCTCTCCACCCCCCCCCTTTTTTTTTTTTTTTTCTATTCACACGCCATGACTTTCAGCATTGAAAAACCCTTAACCCTTTTTTTTTTCTAAATTAAATTGTCTGCCGCAGATTTTGGGTGATGCAAGTTTGGGATATTTTTGTCTTGCGCCCAATTGAATACCCCCATAGTGTTGCAGGAAATTGTGTGTGTGTGTATGTATATATATGTATGTATATATAATATATGTATGTATATGTATATATATATATATATATATATATATATATATATATATATATATATATATATATATATAATTAATATAGATAAGCTGCCTTGGATTTAGAAATATAGAAGGGGGGGTGGGGGCGTCAGCGACCAACAGTGTCAAATTAGTTAAAAAAAAATAATATTTATCTATCTCTGTCTCGTTCCCAGGTCTGGCACTCCCGATAGCCGGTTTACCTTCACAATACAAAGAATACTGCATACATGTAGGTGCGGCACTCAGGTTCAATCAAACATGCAGGATGCGGATCGTGTTCAGATTGTCAGCGTTACAATATTTTAATTCATTTGTCATCAGGATCCTGAAATATTGAAACGTTGACAATCTGAACGATGTCCGCATCCTGCATGTTTGATTGAAACCTGAGTGCCGCACCTACTTGTATGTAAAATATTACACCCTCACACACGCACGTTAGTATCTCTTAACCAAAATTCAAATCACACATTTTTGGCTCCCCTGCTGAGATAATGACACATATATGTATATATTATATTATCTATATAATATATCTATATATACATATAATATATAGGTCATTATCTCAGTAAGGGACCCAAAAATGTAGGGTTTTGGAGAAGGGATAATCAACCTGTAGGGGGGTGTGTGTGTGTGTGTGTGTGTGTGTGTGTACACATCATAGAAAAGATGTTCTTTAATAGGAAATGAATATGTACTGTTGATATGTAGCATTTTATAAACATTTAGTATGTTATAGTAAATATTAACACTTGCTTCTGTCCTGTAGGCTGCACCCCCATAGCAGAGGCCTGTGCCATTTTCTGCAGTATGCTTCATATTCTAAGCAATGCAGAACCTAAAGTTAATTCTCATAAACAAGTTTTACTTGACAGATTTATAATTGCCTAGGCACTGAAGGGCAGCTTTTGAACAGCAGGGTTAATTAATGTATTTTTCCCCCCTTTTCCTCTTGGCCTTTGCAGTGTCCTATAGCTAATGCTGTTTGAAATTATTTTGTGTGACATCATTTTAATTAACAGGAACAACACTGGCATAATAAATCAGCACCAGGCAAATTTCCGATACAGTAGACAAAGCAGCTGATATGAGTACATCCACCCACCTTTATATATACAATTTCACAAAACTGCCTTGCCAGCCTTGATTGTTGGCAGATTGTGAAATGCCAGTGTTGAAGGTCTTAACGGCTGACTGCTCTCGCTATGTAATTTGCTGCCACGCTAGACATTATTTTGTACTATTCAGAGTATGCTGGCAGTGTTATTGAAATTATAGTGGGCGCTCTGGTGTTCTGGTGTTTCAGTATCTTTTTAGAAGTCTTGTTTTGAAGAAATGTTTTAACACTTTGTAATGATCTTTTGCCATGTTTCTGTGAAATGTGTTTTTGCTTAAAAATGCATATTGAGTAACACAATTGTGAAATAATTGTACTTCTCAAAGATCTTTGCTCTTCAGCAGAAAAAACTCCTCACAGCACCACTATCATTAGAATTAAAATCAATTTGGCAACCATGTTTGAACTCAAGCATGAATACATAGAAGGGGGGAAGTTTAAATAGCCGTTGTAAAATACTGCTGCTATTGATCCCCCAGGGGTTATTTCATTGTTCCCGATAGCTTGCACGATCTGTGATTTTTTTTTTTTTTTTTTTTTTTTTTTTTTTTTTAACCTACCTCCAGACAGTTGATACAAAAATTCCCAACGTACAGTGCACCCGGAAAGTATTCACAGCACTTAACTTTTTCCACATTTTGTTATGTTACAGCCTTATTCCAAAATGGAATAAATTATTTTTCTCTAACGTCCTAGTGGATGCTGGGGACTCCGTAAGGACCATGGGGAATAGACTGGCTCCGCAGGAGACTGGGCACTCTAAGAAAGATTTAGTACTACTGGTGTGAACTGGCTCCTCCCTCTATGCCCCTCCTCCAGACCTCTAAGTTAGAATCTGTGCCCGGACAGAGCTGGGTGCATTTTAGTGAGCTCTCCTGAGCTTGCTAATAAGAAAGTATTTTAGTTAGGTTTTTTATTTTCAGAGAGCTTCTGCTGACAACAGACTCTCTGCTACGTGGGACTGAGGGGAGAGAAGCAAACCTACTAACTGCGGCTAGGTTGCGCTTCTTAGGCTACTGGACACCATTAGCTCCAGAGGGATCGAACACAGGAACCTAACCTTCGTCGTCCGTTCCCGGAGCCGCGCCGCCGTCCCCCTCGCAGAGCCAGAAGACAGAAGCCGGCGGGATGAAGCAAGAAGACGTCAAAATCGGCGGCAGAAGACTCCTGTCTTCATATGAGGTAGCGCACAGCACTGCAGCTGTGCGCCATTGCGCCCACACTAACCCACACACTCCGGTCACTGTAGGGTGCAGGGCGCAGGGGGGGGCGCCCTGGGCAGCAATTGATTACCTCCTGGCAAAAAGCAGCATATATACAGTTGGACACTGTTATATGCATGAGCCCCCGCCATTAATTTTACACAAAATCGTGGGAGAAGCCCGCCGCTGAGGGGGCGGGGCCTTCTTCCTCAGCACTCACCAGCGCCATTTTCTCTCCACAGCTCCGCTGAGAGGAAGCTCCCCAGGCTCTCCCCTGCAGAAGCAGAGGGTGAAAAAGAGGGGGGCACATAAATTTGGCGTTAAAAAAAATATATACAGCAGCTACTGGGTTAACACTAAGTTACTGTGTGATTCCTGGGTCATATAGCGCTGGGGGGTGTGCTGGCATACTCTCTCTCTGTCTCTCCAAAGGGCCTTGTGGGGGAACTGTCTTCAAATAGAGCATCCCCTGTGTGTGTGGTGTGTCGGTACGTAAGTCGACATGTCTGAGGTAAAAGGCTCCCCTAAGGAGGAGATAGAGCAATTATGTGTGAGAGGGTGTCTTCGTCGACAACGCCGACACCTGTTTGGATATGTGTAAGTGCTGAGGTGAATTCAATGCACAAAAGATTAGAGAACAGACAGGAAATCTACCCATGTCTGTCCCTATGTCACAGAGACCTTCAGAGTCTCACAATGCTCACTATCCAAAATAATAAACACTGATATCGACACGGAGTTTGACTCCAGTGTCGACTACGATAATGCAAAGTTACAGCCAAAATGGCTAAAAGGTATTCAATATATGATTATTGTAATAAAAGATGATTTGCATATCACTGATGACTCATGTGTCCCTGACGCAAGGGTACACATGTTAAGGGGAAGAGAGCTGAGGTAAATTTCCCTCCTCTCATGAGGAAAAAGAGCGGGAATCTCCAGACAAGAGACTGCAGCTTCCCACAAAGAATTCTCAGGCAGTATCCTTTCCCCACTAGGGCCAGGATGTGATGGGAATCTTCCCCTAGGGTGTCACGTTTGCACAGAAGGTAGCACTAGCTATTCTCAGGGATCCTGCAGATAGCGTGCACATTCTAGTACACTACTCAGACCGGCGTTTGTGTCGGCATGGGTTTATAGCACTGTGGCAGCGTGGACAGGTACCTTATCAGCAGAGATTGAGACCCTAGTATGTATATATATATATATATATATATATATATATATATATATATATATATATATATATATATATATATATATATATATATAGATGCTGTCTTAGGAGATAGGTATATATATAAAACATGCCCAAAGAGACATGAGTATACTGGGTCCTAGAGTCAAAGCTATGTCGATTTCTGCTTGACGTGTCCTGTAGAATATGCAATGGACAGATGATGCCGACTTAAGAGGCATATGGAAGGCTGAGGATTGTGTGGAGAAGGGTTCTCGGACCTGGTCTCCACAGCTATAGCTGGTGATTCTGATATTTTGCCTTATATTCCTGCACAGCCTAGGAAAGCACGACATTATCAAATGCAGCCTTTCGAATAAAGAAACAAGAAAGTCCGAGGTGCGTCCTTTCTTGCCAGAGGGGCAGAGGAAAGAAGCTGCACAACACAGCTAGTTCCCAGGAACAGAAGTCCTCCCTGGCCTCTACAAAAATCCACCGCATGTCGCTGGGGCTCCACAGGCGGAGCTAGGCCCGGTGGGGTTACGCCTTCGTAAGTTCAGCCACAAGTGGGTTCACTCCCTGTTAGATCCCTGGGCAATAGATATTGTGTCTCAGGGATACAAGCTGGACTTTGTGAAGATGCCCCCTCACCGACGGCCCTGCCGGCTTCCCCCCACGAGAGGGAAACAGTGTTAACTGCAATTCACAAATTGTATCTTCAACAGGTGGTGGTCAAGGTTCCCCTCCTTCAACAAGGAGGGGGTTATTATTCGACCATGTTGTAGTCCCGAAACCAGACTGTTCGGTCGGACCCATATTGAATTTAAAATCCCTGAACATATACCTGAAAAGGTTCAAGTTCAAGATGGAATCGCTAAGAGCGGTTATTGCAAGCCTGAAAGGGGGAGATTTTATGGTGACTCGGGACATAAAGGATGCATACCTTCATATCCCCATTTATCCACCTCATCAGGCGTACCTCAGAATTGCGGTACGGGATTGTCATTACCGATTTCAGACGTTGCCGTTTGGTCTCTCCACGGCCTTGAGAATATTCACCAAGGTAATGGCGGAAATGATGGTGCTCCTGCGGAAACAAGGTGTCACTATTATCACGTACTTGGACGATCTCCTCCATATAAGCGAGATCAAGAGAGCATTTGCTGAACAGCGTATCACTTTCTCTGGAAGTGTAATGGCAACACGGCTGAATTCTATATATTCCAAAGTCGCAGTTGGTGTTCTTACAGCTCATCTGCCTCTCCTAGGCATGATCCTAGACACAGACCAGAAAAGGGTTTATCTCCCGATAGAGAGAGCTCAGGAGCTCGTGACACTGGTCAGGAATCTATTAAAACCAAAACAGGTGTCAGTGCATCACTGCACTCGAGTCCTGGGAAGGAGGGTGGCATCATACGAGGCCATTCCCTTCGGCAGGTTCCATACGAGGACCTTCCAATGGGACTTACTGGACAAGTGGTCCGGATCACATCTTCAGATGCATCGGTTTATCACCCTATCCCCCAGAGCCAGGGTGTCTCTCCTGTGGTGGCTGCAGAGTGCTCACCTTCTCGAAGGTCGCAGATTCGGCATTCAGGACTGGGTCCTGGTGACCACGGATGCAAGCCTCCGAGGGTGGTGGGCAGTCACACAGGGAAGAAATTTCCAAGGGCTGTGGTCATGGCAGGAGACTTGCCTTCACATCAATATCCTGGAACTAAGAGCCATATACAACGCCCTAGGTCAAGCGGAGACCCTGCTTCGCGACCAACCGGTTCTGATTCAGTCAGACAATATCACCTCAGTTGCTCATGTAAACCGCCAAGGCGGCACAAGGAGCAGGGTGGCGATGGTTTAAGCCACCAGAATTCTTCGCTGGGTGGAGAATCACGTAAGCGCACTGTCAGCAGTGTTCATTCCGGGAGTGGACAACTGGGAAGCAGACTTCCTCAGCAGGCACGACCTCCACCCGGGAGAGTGGGGACTTCATCAAGAAGTCTTCGCGCAGATTGTAGGTCAGTGGGAACTGCCACAGGTGGACATGATGGCATCCCACCTCAACAAAAAGCTACAGAGGTATTGCGCCAGGTCAAGAGACTCTCAGGCGATAGCTGTAGACGCACTGGTGACACCGTGGATGTTCCAGTCGGTTTATATGTTTCCTCCTTTTCCTCTCTTCCCAAGGTGCTGAGAATCATAAGGAAAAGAGGAGTGAGAACAATACTCATTGTTCCGGATTGGCCAAGAAGGACTTGGTATCCAGAGCTGCAAGAAATGCTCACAGAGGACCCATGGCCTCTGCCTCTAGGGCAGGATCTGTTGCAGCAGGGACCTTGTATGTTCCAAGACTTACCGCAGCTGCGTTTGACGGCATGGCGGTTGGACGCCGGATCCTAGTAGAAAAGAGGGATTCCGGATGAGGTTATTCCTATGCTGATAAGGGCTAGGAAGGACGTGACGGCTAAACATTATCACCGTATACGGCGACAATATGTTGCTGGGTGTGAGGCCAGGAATGCTTCTACAGAGGAAGTCCAGCTGGGCCGTTTCCTTCACTTCCTACAGTCGGGAGTGACTTTGGGCCTAGAATTGGGGTCCATTAATGTCCAGATTTCGGCCCGATCCATTTTCTTTCATACAAAAACTAGCTTCTCTACCTGAAGTTCAGACATTTGTAAAGGGAGTGCTGCATATTCAGCCCCTTTTTTGTGCCACCAGTGGCACATTGGGATCTTAACGTGGTGTTGAGTTTCCTGAAATCTCACTGGTTTGAGCCGCTTAAGACCGTGGAGTTAAAATATCTCACGTGGAAAGTGGTCAAAAATTGTCGGCTTTGTCATGTGAAAGTCCCTATCTGGTTTTCCATATGGACAGGGCAGAATTACGGACTCGTCCGCAATTTCTGCCAAAAGGTGGTGTTATCTTTTCATGTGAACCAACCTATTGTGGTGCCTGCGGCTATTCGTGACTTGGAGGATTCCAAGTTACTAGATGTAGTCAGGGCTTTGAAGAGTTATGTAGCCAGATCGGCTGGAGTCAGGAAACCTGCCTCGCTGTTTATCCTGTAGGCATCCAACAAGCTGGGTGCTCCTGCTTCAAAGCAAACTATTGCTCGCTGGATCTGTAACACGATTCAGCAGGCTCATTCTGCGGCTGGCTTGCCGCCTCCAAAATCAGTAAAAGCCCATTCCACAAGGAAGGTGGGCTCTTCTTGGGCGGCTGCCCGAGGGGTCTCGGCATTACAGCTTTGCCGAGCAGCTACTTGGTCGGGTTCAAACACTTTTGCAAAGTTCTACAGGTTTGATACCCTTGCTGAGGAGGACCTTGTGTTTGCTCATTCGGTGCTGCAGAGTCATCCGCACTCTCCCGCCCGTTTGGGAGCTTTGGTATAATCCCCATGGTCCTTACGGAGTCCCCAGCATCCACTAGGACGTTAGAGAAAATAAGATTTTACTCACCGGTAAATCTATTTCTCGTAGTCCGTAGTGGATGCTGGGCGCCCGTCCCAAGTGTGGACTTCTTCTGCAATACTTGTATATAGTTATTGCTTAAATAAGGGTTATGTTATGGTTGCATCAGGTTTGTCTGATGCTCTGTTGTTCATACTGTTGACTGGGTGTGTTATCGCAAGTTGTACGGTGTGATTGGTTTGGCTGGTATGAGTCTTACCCTGGATTCCAAAATCCTTTCCTTGTAATGTCAGCTCTTCCGGGCACAGTTTCCTTAACTGAGGTCTGGAGGAGGGGCATAGAGGGAGGAGCCAGTGCACACCAGTAGTACTAAATCTTTCTTAGAGTGCCCAGTCTACTGCGGAGCCCGTCTATTCCCCGTGGTCCTTACGGCGTCCCCAGCATCCACTACGGACTACGAGAAATAGATTTACCGGTGAGTAAAATCTTGTTTTTTTCTCCCTCAATATTCTACACACAATACTCCATAATGACCACGTGATAGATAGATAGATATATATATATATATATATATAGATATATATATATATATATATATATATATATATATATATATATATATAATATATTTACAAATTTATTAGAAAATACATTAAACTGCAATTTATTCCATTTTGGGATAAGGCTGTAACATAACAAAATGTGGAAAAAGTGAAACGCTGTGAATACTTTCCGGATGCACTTCTCTCTGATCCTATGTGTTTTTGCCTGAAAATGGGTAGATTTTGTTCAGTAAATTCAGAAAAGGCTCATACCTTCCAGTAAGGCTCTTACGTTTCCTTTGTTCTTTTTGTTTTGTTGCTGCGGGAGACATTTATGTTAAGGGTAAGTATGCAATAATAAGATTTTACTTACCGGTAAATCTATTTCTCGTAGTCCGTAGAGGATGCTGGGGACTCCGTAAAGGACCATGGGGAATAGACGCGCTCCGCAGGAGATAGGGCACTTTAAGAAAGCTTTGGATTCTGGGTGTGCACTGGCTCCTCCCTCTATGTCCCTCCTCTAGACCTCAGTTAGATAAACTGTGCCCAGAGGAGATGAACAGTACGAGGAAAGGATTTTTGTAAATCGAAGGGCAAGATTCATACCAGCCACACCAATCACACCGTATAACTTGTGATAAACTACCCAGTTAACAGTATGAACGGGTTCACTACGATATGCCGGCGGTCGGGCTCCCGGCGACCAGCATACCGGCGCCGGGAGCCCGACCACCGGCTTACCGACAGTGTGGCGAGCGCAAATGAGCTCCTTGCGGGCTCGCTGCGCTCGCCATGCTACGGGCACGGTGGCGCGCTATGCGCGCCACACTATTTTATTCTCCCTCCAGGGGGGTCGTGGAACCCCACGAGGGAAAATAAGTGTCGGTATGCCGGCTGTCAGGCTCCCGGCGCCGGTATGCTGGTCGCCGGGAGCCCGACCGCCGGCATACTGAAGACCACCCGTATGAACAATAACATAGCCTCGGTTCAAACCCGATCAACTATAACATAACCCTTATGTAAGCAATAACTATATACAAGTCTTGCAGAAGTCCGCACCTGGGACGGGCGCCCAGCATCCTCTACGGACTACGAGAAATAGATTTACCGGTAAGTTTAAAATCTTATTTTCTCTTATGTCCTAGAGGATGCTGGGGACTCCGTAAGGACCATGGGGATTATACCAAAGCTCCCAAACGGGCGGGAGAGTACGGATGACTCTGCAGCACCGATTGAGCAAACAGGAGGTCCTCCTCAGCCAGGGTATCAAACTTATAGAACTTTGCAAAGGTGTTTGACCCCGACCAAGTAGCAGCTCGGCACAGTTGTAGTGCCGAGACCCCTTGGGCAGCCGCCCAAGAAGAGCCCACCTTCCTAGTGGAATGGGCCTTAACCGATTTAGGCAATGGCAATCCTGCCGAAGAATGCGCCTGCTGAATCGTGTTACAGATCCAGCGAGCAATAGTCTGCTTTGAAGCAGGAGCTCCAACCTTGTTGGCCGCATACAGAACAAACAGAGCTTCGGTCTTCCTGATCCTAGCCGTTCTGGTCACATAAATCTTCAAAGCCCTGACCACATCCAGGGACTCGGAATCCCCCAAGTCCCGTGTAGCCACAGGCACGACAATAGGTTGGTTCATATGAAAAGATGAGACCACCTTTTGGCAGAAATTGAGGACGAGTCCTCAACTCTGCCCTATCCACGTGAAAAATCAGGTATGGGCTTTTATATGATAAAGCCGCCAATTCCGAAACCCGCCTTGCAGAAGCGAAGGCCAACAACATGACCACTTTCCAAGTGAGGTATTTCAACTCTACTGTTTTGAGTGGTTCAAACCAAGGTGACTTGAGGAAACTTAATACCACGTTAAGGTCCCAAGGCGCCACCGGAGGTACAAAGGGAGGCTGAATATGCAGCACGCCCTTCACAAAAGTCTGTACTTCAGGAAGAGAAGCCAATTCTCTTTGAAAGAAAATGGATAAGGCCGAAATTTGAACCTTTATGGACCCTAATTTTAGGCCCAAATTCACTCCCATTTGAAGGAAGTGAAGTAGACGGCCCAACTGGAACTCCTCCGTAGGAGCAGTTCTGGCCTCACACCAAGAAACATATTTTCGCCATATACGGTGATAATGTTTCGACGTCGCGTCCTTCCTAGCCTTGATCAGGGTAGGAATGACCTCCACCGGAATCTTTTTCCGCTAGGATCCGGCGTTCAACGCCATGCCGTCAAACGCAGCCGCGGTAAGTCTTGGAACAGACAGGGCCCCTACTGCAGCAGGTCCTGCCTTAGAGGAAGAGGCCACGGATCTTCTGTGAGCAACTCTTGCAGATCCGGATACCAAGTCCTCCTTGGCCAATCTGAAACAATGAGGATTGTTCTGACCCTTCTTATTCTTATTAACCTCAACACCTTGGGTATGAGAGGCAGAGGAGGAAACACATAGACCGATCTGAACACCCAAGGTGTCACCAGAGCGTCTACCGCAACCGCCTGAGGGTCTCTTGACCTGGCGCAATACCTCTTTAGCTTTTTGTTGAGGCGGGACGCCATCATGTTTATCTGAGGCAGTCCCTACCGATCTGTGTGAAAACTTCTTGATGAAGTCCCCACTCTCCTGGATGCAGGCCGTGCCTGCTGAGAAAGTCCGCCTCCCAGTTGTCCACCCCCGGGATGAACACTGCTGATAGAATCCTGGTAGAATCCTGGTCGCCTCTGCCATGGCCACTCTGCTCCTTGTGCCGCCTTGGTGGTTTACATGAGCCACTGCCGTGACATTGTCTGACTGAATCAGAACCGGTTTGTTCCGAAGCCATTCCTCCGCTTGGCGTAAGGGCGTTGTATATGGCCCTCAACTCCAGGACATTGATGTGGAGACCAGTCTCTAGGCTTGACCAGAGACCCTGGAAATTTATTCCTAGTGCGACAGCTCCCCCAACCTCGGAGGCTCGCGTCCGTGGTCACCAGGACCAAGTCCTGAATGCCGACCCTGCGACCCTCCAGGAGGTGAGCACTGCGCAGCCACCACAGGAGAGACACCCTGGCCCTGGGAGACAGGGTGATCCGTTTTTGCATTTTTGCATGTGTAGATGGGACCCGGACCATTTGTCCAATAGGTCCCATTGAAAGGTCCTTGCATGGAACCTGCCGAAGCCACCATCTTCCCCAGAACCCTCGTGCAATGATGCACTGAAACCTTTTTTGGCTTCAATAGGTTCCTGACCAGAGCTACGAGCTCCTGAGCCTTCTCCACTGGAAGAAAAACTCTTTTTTGGTCTGTGTCTAGAATCAGGCCCAAAAAGGATAGACGCGTTGCAGGGACTAGCTGGGATTTCGGTAAATTGAGAATCCAGCCGTGCCTCTGCAACGTCTTCACGGACAGAGACACGCTGTCCAGCAACTTCTCCCGAGATCTCGCCTTTATGAGGAGATCGTCCAAGTACGGGATAATTGTGACGCCCTGCCTGCGCAGGAGCACCATCATTTCCGCCATTACCTTGGTGAAAATTTTCAGGGCCGTGGAAAGACCAAACGGCAACGTCTGAAATTGGTAGTGACAGTCCTGTACTGCAAATCTCAGGAACGTCTGGTGAGGAGGGAAAATAGGAACATGAAGGTACGCATCCTTTTATGTCCAGGGACACCATCCAATCCCCTCCCTCCAGGCTGGCGATGACCGCTCTGAGCGACTCCATTTTGAACTTGATCCTCTTCAAGTACAGGTTCAGGGATTTCAGATTTAAAATGGGTATGACCGAACCGTCCGGTTTCGGTACCACAAACAGGGATGAATAATAACCCTCTCCTTGCTGGAGATGAG
>NC_086447.1:591381480-591481480 GCF_028390025.1 Pseudophryne corroboree
GATGTTGCTTTTATGTTTGTTTTTTCTTTATAGGTAACTTATTTTGTTACTATGCACTTTTTCAGTCTTTTATGTTTTAGTCGGAAATGTTGACAGAGTGGAGCAAATAGGGACATTAGGAAGCTGACTCCAAGCATGGCAATAAATGAGCTCAGCGCTAAATATATAGGTTTGTGATATTCTAGCAGCTGTTCTAAGCCCCGCTGTTTGTTGCTGGGGTGCAATGCCCTAAAAAAGGAAGAGAACGCATTGTAGCTCTGGGAAAAAAACAAGCAGCTGGTGGTCTTGTCACTGTCCATTGACAGCTAAGGTCAGATGTTTGGAAGGACAAGCATTTGCTCTGAAAGACAATGTGTCTGTTAGTCAGTGTTTCCAGGGCACAGACTTCTGGAATTAAGCTCATATATCACACATGTAAAAATAAAAAACAAAACTGTGACTGAGCTTTGCCCTTCACACATCATAATTGCATAAATATTTGCGTGGCTATATAGTGTTTCGAGTTTTATTTCATCCACGGAGTTCCATCCATATACTTACCTACTCTGCCCTTGCCCCGGGTGACAAAAATCCTAGTTTCGGCCCTGGTACTAGCACCACCCATATGACCGGTGGGTGCATAAATCCACATGGAGAATGACAACAATAATGTGCATATACTTAGTTAAAATAAAAAATGGGGAAAAAAAGCAGATATTTAAACCATACCTGCTGCCAAACTCTAGCTTTATGAAGCCATTTGTGTCCCAATGTGCAGGGACCAGAAGTGTGGCATCCAGGGCTTCAGAGAGGCTCGGAGCACACTCACTAGCCGCTGTACACCCGGGGAAGCACAGCTGGGAAGTTCTGACATTCAAGGACCGAAAATGCGCCATCCCGGTATATGTATGTATGTATGTATGTATATGTGTGTGTGTGTGTGTGTGTGTAAATTATAAAATTCAGCACTCACCATAGCAAGCTAACTTATCCTCGCAACATCAATAAGTACATGCGAACCGATCGCTAAGGTACCCCACCTTCATGCAGGTCCTACATTATCACAGAGTCTTAATAATTAAAACCTGGCAACACTTAATATAACTGCAAATATGCCTACTTGGCTTAATAGCAGATCACCTAAATAATTACAGGTATTTCTCTAACGTCCTAGTGGATGCTGGGGACTCCGTAAGGACCATGGGGAATAGTGGGCTCCGCAGGAGACTGGGCACTCTAAAGAAAGATTTAGTACTATCTGGTGTGCACTGGCTCCTCCCTCTATGCCCCTCCCCCAGACCTCCGTTAGAATCTGTGCCCGGCCAGAGCTGGGTGCTCCTAGTGGGCTCTCCTGAGCTTGCTAGAAAAGAAAGTATTTTGTCAGGTTTTTTATTTTCAGAGAGCTTCTGCTGGCAACAGACTCTCTGCTACATGGGACTGAGGGGAGATAAGCAAACCTACTCACTGCAGCTAAGTTGCGCTTCTTAGGCTACTGGACACCATTCGCTCCAGAGGGATCGAACACAGGTACCTAACCTTGATCGTCCGTTCCCGGAGCCGCGCTGCCGCCCCCCTCGCAGAGCCAGAAGCAGCAGAAGCAAGAAGACATCGAAATCGGCGGCAGAAGACTCCTGTCTTCACTTAAGGTAGCGCACAGCACAGCAGCTGTGCGCCATTGCTTCCACAGCACACCCGCATACTCTGGTCACTGTAGGGTGCAGGGCGGGGCGCCCTGGGCAGCAATTAAGATACCTTTTGGCAAAATTATACATATATACAGTCAGGCACTGTATATATGTACGAGCCCCCGCCATTATTTTTACACAGAAACGGGACAGAAGCCCGCTGCTGAGGGGGCGGGGCCTTCTTCCTCAGCACTCACCAGCGCCATTTTCTCTCCACAGATCCGCTGAGAGAAGCTCCCCAGGCTCTCCCCTGCAATAGAAGAGGGTAAAAAGAGAGGGGGGGGCATATAAATTCGGTGCAAAAACAATATATACAGCAGCTACTGGGTTAACACTAAGTTACTGTGTGATTCCTGGGTCATATAGCGCTGGGGTGTGTGCTGGCATACTCTCTCTCTGTCTCTCCAAAGGGCCTTGTGGGGGAACTGTCTTCAAATAGAGCATCCCCTGTGTGTGTGGTGTGTCGGTACGTGTGTCGACATGTCTGAGGTAAAAGGCTCCCCTAAGGAGGAGAGGGCAAATATGTGTGTGAGAGGGTGTCTCCGTCGACAACGCCGACACCTGTTTGGACCTGTGTAAGTGCTGAGGCGAATTTATTGCACAAAAGATTAGAGAACAGACAGGAAATCTACCCATGTCTGTCCCTATGTCACAGAGACCTTCAGAGTCTCACAATGCTCACTATCCAAAATAATAAACACTGATATCGACACGGAGTTTGACTCCAGTGTCGACTACGATAATGCAAAGTTACAGCCAAAATGGCTGAAAGGTATTCAATATGATTATTGTAATAAAAGATGATTTGCATATCACTGATGACTCATTTGTCCCTGACACAAGGGTACACATGTTAAGGGGAAGAAAACTGAGGTAAATTTCCCTCCTCTTATGAGGAAAAAGAGAGGGAATCTCCAGACAAGAGACTGCAGCTTCCCACAAAAAAATTCTCAGGCAGTATCCTTTCCCCACTAGGGCCAGGATGTGATGGGAATCTTCCCCTAGGGTGTCACGTTTGCACAGAAGGTAGCACTAGCTATTCTCAGGAATCCTGCAGATAGCGTGCACATTCTAGTACGCTACTCAGATCGGCGATTGTGTCGGCATGGGTTTATAGCGCGGTGACAACGTGGACAGGTACCTTATCAGCAGAGATTGAGACCCTAGTATGCATATAGATATATATATATATATATATATATGTGTATATATATAGAGAGAGAGATATATATATATATATATATATATATATATATATATATATATATATATATATATATATTGAAGATGCTGTCTTAAGAGATATATATATATATATCTATCTATGTGTACAAAGGAAGCTGGTAGCGCCACAGAAGTAGTATCAAAGTTTGTAAACAACAGTATTAGGAAGGAGAGTATTCTGAGTTAATTGTCAAGAGATATATATATATGTTACCTGGAGGACACTCCCTATAGGCTATTAGGGCGTCAGCTTATGGACCTCAAAAAATATATAGGCACTGGTACATATGCCTAGAGGGTTAGAAATGGGTACGGAAGGATGAGGTACTTACAAGCGACCAAAGGTGTCGAAATAATAATGTAAAAGCCAGGTGTTCAATAAATAAATAAAAATTAAATTTATTCTCAGAATACAATGCACTAAAAAAAGGGGGGGGGGGGTGTTATATATAGGGTATATAGTTATTTTAAAACTTGTAAACAATTTTAAAAAATGCAACCTAATCAATAAAATCTGGTATAAAAGCAGCAGAGTTGAGGCTAAAAAGTTGTAACACATATACCAAAAATCAATGAAAGGTCCATAGAAACAAGAGCAATAAGTATAAAAACAAGTACAAAAAATGCAGGATGAGCATAAAAAAGGAATAAAAAATAGGTAAAAATGAGAGAGAGGTAGCTTAACTTCAATAGTGGAGGTATGTTCAGAGTGGTACCCAACGCGTTTCGTCCCTCATGGACTTCATCAAGGGGTAATGAGAGGCTAGAGACAGAGCATATTTATACCTCCTGGCTGTGGGAGGTGTTAGCAACATCACTTCCTGTTTGTTAATTGGTGAGTTGCTGTGGAGGTATTAAAGTACATGAATAAACACCTAGACATGTAGTGAATGGAGTAAGGGGGCCGAATAGTATATTCAATTGTGAAAACGATATTGCATGTAGTCATAATAACGTTTATAACATAAAAGACAACAAAGTCCGTCAACTTCCGGTCCGGGCTGGGTGGAACGTCATCTCCGCCCCACTTCCGCCCCTCTTCCGGTTTGGATTGTGTCCGTTGTGCGCATGCGTCGGCTCGGCACCGTGCGATGCGGATAGCTGATGTGCTTTCACTTCTGTAGACGGCGGCCATCTTTTTGGTTATCCAAGCTTGGTTGTAGTCGGCGGCCATCTTTTTGGTTATCCAAGCTTGGTTGTAGTGCTGCTGCGGGGACCATCTTCAGTGTATTGTCCCTTTGATGGGCGGCGGCCATTTTTTGGGTTGTCAGAGGACGGAATGAAGAGCTGATGTCAGCTCACTATTTCCTGGGCTTTTTTACAAAGCTTATTTAGCTGTACCTGGTTATCACCAGGTAGCATCGCAAGCACGATGCATTAGTGCCAATTAGCCAACTTGGCACCAATACGTTTACCCTCACTCTCTTGCACTATTAATGTATAAACTTCCTTTCCGCCCACTCTCCTTGGCAGTAGTGAGTTCATCATGGTATCCATTGCTTATATGAGACCCCGTCTCCTACTCAGCCCTATACATTACAACCATACCTCCTTGGGGACGCCCAACACCGTCCGATCTTGGAAGCTAAGCAAGGTTGGGCCCGGTCAGTACAAGGATGGGAGACCCCCTTGGGAGACCGGGTGTTGTAAATCCGGAGGCGCTGAGGTAGTTTTCGCCTTTTGGGATATCTCTTAAAATCATGGATAATGCTCTGCTCACATCACCATGGGCACTTCCTCCATGATGTCGACCTAGTTGTTATCTACATTACTTCAGCCTCCTGCGTAATTTCTACTCGCCTTCTGCGTAATTTCTACTCGCTCCTCCATCGCTCTTATTTAAACTACATTACACATTTTATGTATATATATCTTTTCTAGTTAATTCATAGCCCATCTATTCTGAGTATGATCCTTCTTAAATGCCATTTTCAGCTATTCAGACGCCTTATTTATTTATTTATTTATTTATTTACATGCCTTTTATCGTTTTCGTTTTTATGTACCCCCCGGGGAGATGCATCACCTATGCAAAACCACCTCAAAGATGTACCCATAGCCAAACATAATTGACGAACATTGACATATGCAAACTGCAGCAGATTAATATCGCTGACATCAGCTCTTCATTCCGTCCTCTGACAACCCAAAAAATGGCCGCCGCCCATCAAAGGGACAATACACTGAAGATGGTCCCCGCAGCAGCACTACAACCAAGCTTGGATAACCAAAAAGATGGCCGCCGACTACAACCAAGCTTGGATAACCAAAAAGATGGCCGCCGTCTACAGAAGTGAAAGCACATCAGCTATCCGCATCGCACGGTGCCGAGCCGACGCATGCGCACAACGGACACAATCCAAACCGGAAGAGGGGCGGAAGTGGGGCGGAGATGACGTTCCACCCAGCCCGGACCGGAAGTTGACGGACTTTGTTGTCTTTTATGTTATAAACGTTATTATGACTACATGCAATATCGTTTTCACAATTGAATATACTATTCGGCCCCCTTACTCCATTCACTACATGTCTAGGTGTTTATTCATGTACTTTAATACCTCCACAGCAACTCACCAATTAACAAACAGGAAGTGATGTTGCTAACACCTCCCACAGCCAGGAGGTATAAATATGCTCTGTCTCTAGCCTCTCATTACCCCTTGATGAAGTCCATGAGGGACGAAACGCGTTGGGTACCACTCTGAACATACCTCCACTATTGAAGTTAAGCTACCTCTCTCTCATTTTTACCTATTTTTTATTCCTTTTTTATGCTCATCCTGCATTTTTTGTACTTGTTTTTATACTTATTGCTCTTGTTTCTATGGACCTTTCATTGATTTTTGGTATATGTGTTACAACTTTTTAGCCTCAACTCTGCTGCTTTTATACCAGATTTTATTGATTAGGTTGCATTTTTTAAAATTGTTTACAAGTTTTAAAATAACTATATACCCTATATATAACACCCCCCCCCCTTTTTTTAGTGCATTGTATTCTGAGAATAAATTTAATTTTTATTTATTTATTGAACACCTGGCTTTTACATTATTATTTCGACACCTTTGGTCGCTTGTAAGTACCTCATCCTTCCGTACCCATATATATATATATATATATATATATATATATATATATATAATGCCCAAAGAGACAGGAGTATACTGGGTCCTAGAGTCAAAGCTATGTCGATTTCTGCTTGACGTGTCCTGTAGAATAAGCAATGGAACAGCTAGTTCCCAGGGAAGTCCTCCCCGAACTCGGCAAAAATCCACCGCATGTCGCTGGAGCTCCACAGGCGGAGCTAGGCCCGGTGGGGGCATGCTTTCGTAAGTTCAGCCACAAGTGGGTTCACTTGGGCAATAGATGTTGTGTCTCCGGGATACAAGCTGGATTTGGAGAAGATGCCGCCTCACTGACAGCCCTGCCGGCTTCCCCCTGCGAGAGGGTAACAGGGTTAACTGCAATTCACAAGTTGTATTTTCAACAGGTGGTGGTCAAGGTTCCCTTCCTTCGACAAGGAGGGGGTTATTATTCCACCAGGTTGTAGTCCCGAAACCGGAAGGTTCGGTCAGACCCATATTGAATTTAAAATCCCTGAACATATACCTGGAAAGTTTCAAGTGCAAGATGAAATCGCTAAGAGCGGTCATTGCAAGCCTAAAAAAGGGGGAGATTTTATGGTGTCTCGGGGCAAAAGGGATGCATACTTTCGTGTCCCCATTTATCCACCTAATCAGGCGTACCTCAGAATTGCGGTACAGAATTGTCATTACCAATGTCTGACGTGGCCGGTTGGTCTCTCCACGGCCTTGAGAATATTTACCAAGGTAATGGCGGAAATGATGGTGCTCCTGCGGAAGCAAGGTGTCACTATTATCACGTACTTGGACGATCTCCTCATAAAAGCGAGATCAAGAGAGCAGTTTCTGAACAGCGTATCGCTTTCTCCGTAAGTGAAACGGCAACACGGCTGGATTCTATATATTCCAAAGTCGCAGTTGGTTCTTACAGCTCATCTGCCTGTTCTAGGCATGATCCTAGACACAGACCAGAAAAAGGTTTATCTCCCGATAGAGAGCGCTCAGGAGCTCGTGACACTGGTCAGGAATCTATTAAAACTAAAACAGGTGTCAGTGCATCACTGCACTCGAGTCCTGGGAAGGAGGGTGGCATCATACGAGGCCATTCCCTTCGGCAGGTTCCATAACTTCCAATGGGACTTACTGGACAAGTGGTCCGGATCACATCTTCGGATGCATCGGTTAATCACCCTATCCCCCAGAGCAAGGGTGTCTCTCCTGTGGTGACTGCAGAGTGCTCACCTTCTCGAAGGTCGCAGATTCGGCATTCAGGACTGGGTCCTGGTGACCACGGATGCAAGCCTCCGAGGGTGGGGGGCAGTCACACAGGGAAGAAATTTCCAAGGGCTGTGGTCAAGGCAGGAGACTTGCCTTCACATCAATATCCTGGAACTAAGGGCCATATACAACGCCCTAAGTCAAGCGGAGACCCTGCTTCGCGACCAACCGGTTCTGATTCAGTCAGACAATATCACCGCAGTGGCTCATGTAAACCGCCAAGGCGGCACAAGGAGCAGGGTGGCGATGGTAGAAGCCACCAGAATTCTTCGCAGGGCGAAGAATCACGTAAGCACACTGTCAGCAGTGTTCATTCCGGGAGTGGACAACTGGGAAGCAGACTTCCTTAGCAGGCACGACCTCCACCCGGGAGAGTGGGGACTTCACCAAGAAGTCTTCACGCAGATTGCAAATCGACGGGAACTGCCACAGGTGGACATGATGGCGTCCCGCCTCGACAAAAAGCTAAAATGGTGTTGCGTCAGGTCAAGGGACCCTCAGGCGACAGCTGTGGACGCACTAGTAACACCGTGGGTGTTCCAGTCGGTCTATGTGTTTCCTCCTCTTCCTCTCATACCAAAGGTGCTGAGAATTGTAAGAAAAAGAGGAGTGAGAACAATACTCATTGTTCCGGATTGGCCATGAAGGACTTGGTTCCCGGAACTGCAAGAAATGCTCAGAGGACCCATGGCCTCTGCCTCTCAGACAGGACCTGTTGCAACAAGGGCCCTGTCTGGCCCAAGACTTACCGCGGCTGCGTTTGACGGCATTGCGGTTGAACGCCGGATCCTAGCGGAAAAAGGCATTCCGGAGGAAGTTATTCCTACGCTGATAAAGGCTAGGAAGGACGTGACAGCAAAGCATTATCACCGCATATGGCGAAAATATGTTGCTTGGTGTGAGGCCCCTACAGAGGAATTCCAACTGGGCAGATTTCTGCACTTTCTACAGTCTGGAGTGACTATGGGCTTGAAGTTGGGATCCATAAAGGACCAGATTTCGGCCCTATCCATATTCTTTCAAAAGGAATATTGCATTTCTCTGAAGTTCAGACGTTTGTTAAGGGAGTGCTGCATATTCAGCCCCCTTTTGTGCCACCAGTGGCACCTTGGGATCTCAACTTGGCGTTGGGTTTCCTAAAATCCCACTGGTTTGAACCACTTAAGACCGTGGAGCTAAAGTATCTCACGTGGAAGGTGGTCATGCTATTGGCATTAGCTTCGGCTAGGCGTGTGTCAGATTTGGCGGCTTTGTCATGTAAAAGCCCCTATCTGGTTTTTCATATGGACAGGGCAGAATTGCGGACTCGTCCCCAATTTCTGCCAAAGGTGGTGTCATCTTTTCATTTGAACCAACCTATTGTAGTGCCTGCGGCTACTCGTGACTTGGAGGATTCCAGGTTACTAGATGTAGTCAGGGCTTTGAAGATTTATGTAACCAGAACGGCTGGAGTCAGGAAACTGACTCGCTGTTTATCCTATATGCCCCCAACAAGCTGGGTGCTCCTACTTCAAAGCAAACCGTTGCCCGCTGGATCTGTAACACGATTCAGCAGGCTCATTCTGCGGCTGGATTGCCGCTTCCAAAATCAGTAAAAGCCCACTCCACAAGGAAGGTGGGCTCTTCTTGGGCGGCTGCCCGAGGGGTCTCTGCATTACTGCTTTGCCGAGCAGCTACTTGGTCAGGTTCGAACACTTTTGCAAAGTTTTACAAGTTTGATACCCTGGCTGAGGAGGACCTTGTGTTTGCTCATTCGGTGCTGCAGAGTCATCCGCACTCTCCCGCACGTTTGGGAGCTTTGGTATAATCCCCATGGTCCTTACGGAGTCCCCAGCATCCACTAGGACGTCAGAGAAAATAAGATTTTACTCACCGGTAAATCTATTTCTCGTAGTCCGTAGGAGCCAGTGCACACCAGTATTACTAAATCTTTCTTTAGAGTGCCCAGTCTCCTGCGGAGCCCGCTATTCCCCATGGTCCTTACGGAGTCCCCAGCATCCACTACGGACTACGAGAAATAGATTTACCGGTGAGTAAAATCTTATTTTTTCAAACACAGCCTGTGGCACAGCAGTTAGGAGCCGATTGGCTAGTACTGTATCTCCGTCTACTTATCTCCATTCTAGGCTTAGTAAGTAGACCCCTTAAATCTTCTCTTACTACTGGAAAAATAAAAGATGCAAAATAATTGTTTACCATAATAGACTGTCCTTGTTCTTTATTTAAATAGTAATAATGTTATTGGTTTGGACACACCCAAAGCCTATGTTCGTAATAGAGTTAGTATCACAGGCTCCAAAGCAGTTCAACACAATAATAAAAAAATCAATTAGCTCAACCCTTGAGCTGCAATATGCATTGTTATTGTCAATGTGTTACAGCCATAATTATGGTTAGGTGATGACTCTCTTGGAGTCATTTGAAACTCTTCTGACCAATCACCAAACAGCCTGAGCTGTCCAGTCTGAAGGGGGGATGGGGGTACACACTGGGGTCGATTCAATTCGGCAACTTATGAATAGCGCCGGGAATTAGCTCCCGACGCTATTCAATTCAGCTCCAGTTAAGTAGGCGATGGCCCGTTCTCGCCGACTAAACAGGTTGAATTGTCGGGAGAACGGGCATTCTCCGACTTAACTCCCCGGCGCGAGGCTGATTCACGACAGAATCAGCCTCGCGCCGGCCGCGAGGCAGCACTTTTGTCGGGTTTTTTCTCTCATCCCCCGGGGATGAGAGAAGAATTCCCGACAATTGCGGGTAACTAGCAGCTGAATTGAATAGCGCCGGTAGCTAATTCCCGGCGCTATTCATAAGTTGCCGAATTGAATCGACCCCACTGAGAGATCCGTGCTTATTTCCTAAGCAATCTGACTAGAAATTAAGCACGGAATCTCTCCTTGTGTATGCCCCATAGTGATAGCGATGCGTGGCCCTGTGCGACGCTATTGCCAGTACTAGATTGGCCTGAATGGCGCAATCTAGTACATCACTCCACCGCTGTGCTGAGCAGTCTGTGATCGCTCCACATGTGTACCCCTCTTGGCTCTCTGATGCCCCCTTTCACACCGCACAAATAACCCAGTATCGATTCGGGGTGGTGTGAAAGGGGTCACTGACGAATTCCCATGTCGCCTGACCTGGTAATTCAACCCGGGTACATCGCTGTGAGGGGTACACACGGAGTGATCGCTGCTTAAAATCTAATCAATCTAGTCAGATTGCTTAGATTTTAAGCAGCAATCGCTCCGTGAGTACCACCCTTTAGATTTGGGTGGGTTATTTTGTTTCTGTGCAGGGTAAATACTGGCTGCTTTATTTTTACACTGCAATTCAGATTTCAGTTTGAATACACCCCACCCAAATCTAACTCTCTCTGCACATGTTATATCTGCCCCCCCTGCAATGCACATGGTTTTCCCCAACTGCTAACAAATTTACTGCTGCGGCCAACTCAGAATTAGGCCCATTTTCCTTTGGTTTTCAAGTTCCAAATCTGTTTTTGCTGTTCATACAATTCATGGGTAACCGTTTGGATGGTCAACCATGTTATGATCGACGGTTATTAGGTCGACATGGTCAACATGGACACATGATCGACACATGAAAGGTCGACATGACAAAATCGACATGGCTTTTTAAAAAAAAAAAAGTTTAAAATTTTTCATACTTTACCATCCACGTGGACTACGATTAGGAACTGTAACCTGTGCCGAGCGTAGTAGAGCGAGGCACCTTGCCCGCAGCATGGTGAGCGAAGCGGTACACTAATTCGGGTACCTGGTCATGTTACAGATAAAGTGGCACCAAAAACAGTTCAAAAATCCATGTCGACATTTTTATGTGTCGACCTGTTGTGTCGACCATTTTAACGTGTTGACCATGTGTCCATGTCGACCATGTCAATGTCGACCAATAGTGGTCGACCTAATAACTGGCGACCATAACATGGTCGACCATTCATACTGGAACCCAATTTATGTACTTGCAGATCTTTTAGAGGCTTGCAATACCTACACATTTACACCGTAAAATAAATATCAGTCAAGTGTAGATTCTTGTTTTTCATAAATAGACAAAATCGGTATTACAATACTACAATAACATTAACCTCAAGTTTACTGCCCCGATTTAACAAAATCCCTGTTGGAGGAAGCAGTATTGCATGTGAAAGAAATAATCTGTTTGAACATTGGGCCTTATTTATTTTTGTTAGCAAACCAAAAAAGCACACAACTAGGCAAAATCTTGTTGCACTGCAGGTGGGGCAGATGTAACATGTGCAGAGTTATATTTTGGTGGGTGTGTTCAAACTGAAATCTAAATTGCAGTGTAAAAATAAAGCAGCCAGTATTCACCTTGCACAGAAACCACATAACCCACCCAAATCTAACGCTCTCTGCAAATGTTATATGTGCCTCCCCTGCAGTGCAACATGTTTTGCCCAGTTGCTTGCTTTTTTGGTTTGCTTACAAAGCTCAATAACCCAGATGCCCAGGTGGCATATTTTAACAAACGTCCGGATCAGTAGTCCGATTCCAGTTGTGGAGGAAGCAGTATTGCATGTAAAAATTTTTTTTTATTTGTCTGAACATTGTTCAAGGCTCCCTTGCTGTATTGCACCCCTGAAGAAGTCGGTGATTCGATGTAACTCATTTGGAGAAACTGGGTGACAGATTCATGTAAGAGACACAGAATACAAAAATTTACTAATACTGTAGGTTAATTGGCTCAATTGAATAGCCACCTTTCTTCCTCTTAGTATGGCTTGACTTCTTTTAGTAATGGATTTTATGAGCTCGATTCTATTCTGCGAGAGTTGAATAGGGCTGGGAATTAGTTCCCAGGGCTTTTCAATACAGCGTAATGGTAAGTCTGAGAATGCCCGTTCTCCCGGACTAAACAGGGTGTTTTGTCGGGAGAAACTGCATTCTCCGACTTAAGTGCCCGGTGCAATACAGTTTCCGCCACACTAAGGGCAGAAATCAGCACCGCGTATGCATTTTTGTCGTATTTCTGGTCACAACCCTCTGGGGGTGCAAGATGAAATCCCGTCGTCAGGTGTCACAGCGCATTGTATTGAATAGCCCTGGGAGCTAATTCTAGTCAACACTCAGAATTGAATCGAGCCCTGTGAACTGTCAACATGAGTCACAGGGCCAAGACACACCTATAAAAACATGACCAATACTGTAACATAGCCTCCGCCAACCCGAAGAGTCCTCACAGTGCAAGAAACATCCATGCTTTCGTGATGTTTCCTCCATATTCTCACCGGGAGGCGGTTGTTGGGTCGACAAGCATGACGTTGACGACTGAAGGTCGGCATGCAAAAAGGTCGACATTAGTTTTTCACAAATTTTTTCACCTTTTTCATACTTAACGATCCACGTGGACTACAATTGGGAAAGGTAACCCGAAGCATGGCAAGCGAAGCGGTGCACTAATTGGTGTTCCCCGTCACTTTACGAAGAAAACAACACAAAAAAACTCATGTCGACCTAATAGTCATCTCGACCTAATGCATGTCGACCCTCAGCGGTCGACCTAATGCATGTCGAACTAATGAACCACACCCATTCTCACCCTACCATCCGCATGGTGAATTAGTCATCATTCATTAGACCACTTAATTTTACTGTCCAATTCTTGTGTTCCTGAGCAGACTGGAAGTTTCACCCTTTTTAGCAGCAGATAGCAATGGTGTACATACAGTTCTCTGCTTCTGTAGTTCATCTGATGTAATGTGCATCATAATGAACAAGTCTGTCCACTCCCCGTTCCACTTAAGCATCCGCAAGCCTTGCACTGAGACCCAGTTTTGGGTTTTTTTTTGTCTGCTGGTCCACTCTGTGCACACTTAATCAACTGCCAACCTCAAACAATTTGCATGTTTTGCTAATTCACCATTACTGCAAGCTCTAACAATCATTTCACCTTCAAAGTCGGTCATAGTATTTTTTCCCCCATTATTTCATGAGTGATGCTCTTCAGTCTTTGTATACCTTCACCTTTCCATTCTTATATAGGTTCAGGCATCCTACATCAGCGTTATCTGTGGAATAACTACTTTGCATAAAATTGCCTGGTGGTCATAATAATTTTTTTTTTTTTACATTGAGTAGGTTAGCGATGTGGCAGTTTTTATTACAGATGAGCCATGACAAGGGATTGGTATCTGAGTGTCTATACATTGTTGCCAGATGGTCCAATACTTATAAGCCAAGACCATGTATTTTATCAGTTACTAAATGTTGTCCAAAGCACTGACTGTTAATTCTGTTTTTTTTTTCCCTTCTCATCTCTCTCATCTATTTCTGTTATCAGCACTTTAATTATATAGTTTCCTTTTTCATTACTTTTTTGATTCATATAAAATATTTTTTTTTGTGACTGCCTTGCTATTTCTCCAGTTTTTTTTCTCTTTATGTATGTGGCCTTGTGCATCCCTGTGTCGTAAAGATATGTTGTACTTTGCGCTCAAGGGGGTGGTGGGAAGTGCTCTGCTTCAATCTAGAGATGTCCGGTCTTCTATATTAATTTGGAGTAAAGATGAGAGAAGCGAGAGTACCATATATGATGTTTCTGTGGGTGGATATGAAGAGACGAAGAGACATGGATGTCAAATTATGGAGCTTTATTAGGAGTCACAGTGCTCCCTATGTCTCATTGCGTCTTTCCATATCCACCCACCTACAGCAGCATCATATGAGATGCTCCTACTATTCCCACTTTTACACCCAGTGAACATCCCTATGTACCTTTCTTTTGTGCCATTGTACATTTCTTATTGTGGATAATGTGGTGATATTCTTATTGGGTGATTATCATAAGTGTCTGTGTTTATCAGAACGAGGTGGTGCTGTTAAGGTGATAGGAGATAAGTGCTTGGAGCTGGAAAACTGGAAGTAACCACTCATACTGGTGGGATGGATCAGGGTTCAGACCACTGTCATTACATGCCAACTTGATGACATCATTTGCATGAGCAGTGTATTTTATTGTATAGACTAAATAGGTTCAATAGTATGCTAAACATTTTCCATATAAACCTAACCAACCCAACCCCTACCCCCTTCCCCCTTGCTACATCACTTTGCTGTGGCTCAGGACTAGAACATATTTATCCAGGCATTTTTAAGGTACTTATACTGCATTGATCACTTCAGAGTCTACTGGCAGAAGTGTCTCTTGTATTAAAGTTGACTAAAACACTTTTTTTTAATTTAATACAGTGTTTCTGATAAATATTTGGCCACCTCACTATAATTAAACTTCACATGTAAGATTATATCTCCACCCACTACCCATGTGTAAGCCAAATTCAGTACTCATCCTGTTGCTTAATCAGGAAATGCCAACAAGAGATTTTATACTGCTAGAATGCGGAGGGTTGTTAAAGAAAAGAGCAGTGTTCAATGACTATCACTCTCCGAGGCTTAGTACATCTCCCCCTATGTGTTGAAAATGGGTGTGATACAGGATCATGGCGGTCACATGACTTACACTGGCATCCTGACATTTAGTATGATGACTGTCCACTACCCCAACCCATCTGGGGTGTCTAAGACACTGGGGGGATGGGAGGCAGGATGCCCCCCCCCTCTAGTGCCTAACTGTAACCTCAAGCCCCCCTCCCCTAGGTACTAACCCGAACAGTGGTCCCTGATACGTACCTAAAGGATGTCTGTGTTCTGGCGCCAAAACAAGGTGTCGGTCACATGGCCGCTGACATCCCAACTTCCGGGATACTAACTGCATCCTGTTAGAAACTCCTTGTGCTAGAAAATACCCATGAAGCCATGCCGGCTTATAATTTACTGGTAGCGCCTCATTTATTTGAGGGTAAGTGTTAGAGGATTAACATTAACAGTGGTCCCACTTCCATGGAACAGCTGAAAGTTTCCTTTAGTTTATTTATTTTTGTGTCTACGGTGTGCTGTAATTCATAGGGAACCAACAACTTATGTTCCAAACTATAGCTTGATGCATTTGTGTTTTGGTATTCGTAAACAATGGCAGATTGTAAACCCTGTATGATTGTAAGCAAAATGATAGTGCATATAATTTTATTATTTCCATTGTAAGCTATGGTAATCAGCTGCAGTACTTTGTTGATAAACCAGTTTCTCTATCGTCCTAGTGGATGCTGGGGTTCCTGAAAGGACCATGGGAATAGCGGCTCCGCAGGAGACAGGGCACAAAAAGTAAAGCTTTTCCAGATCAGGTGGTGTGCACTGGCTCCTCCCCCTATGACCCTCCTCCAGACTCCAGTTAGATTTTTGTGCCCGGCCGAGAAGGGTGCAATCTAGGTGGCTCTCCTAAAGAGCTGCTTAGAAAAAGTTTAGCTAGGTTTTTTATTTTACAGTGATTCCTGCTGGCAACAGGATCACTGCAGCGAGGGACTGAGGGGAGAAGGAGTCAACTCACCTGCGTGCAGGATGGATTGGCTTCTTGGCTACTGGACATCAAGCTCCAGAGGGACGATCACAGGTACAGCCTGGATGGTCACCGGAGCCGCGCCGCCGGCCCCCTTGCAGATGCTGAAGTCAGAAGAGGTCCAGAATCGGCGGCTGAAGACTCCTGCAGTCTTCTAAAGGTAGCGCACAGCACTGCAGCTGTGCGCCATTTTCCTCTCAGCACACTTCACACGGCAGTCACTGAGGGTGCAGGGCGCTGGGAGGGGGGCGCCCTGGGAGGCAAATGTAACCTATATAAAGGCTAAAAATACCTCACATATAGCCCCCAGAGGCTATATGGAGATATTTAACCCCTGCCTGATTTCTCTAAATAGCGGGAGACGAGCCCGCCAGAAAAGGGGCGGGGCCTATCTCCTCAGCACACGGGCGCCATTTCCTCTCACAGCTCCGCTGGTCAGGACGGCTCCCAAGTCTCTCCCCTGCACTGCACTACAGAAACAGGGTAAAACAGAGAGGGGGGGCAAATTTATGGCGATATTTTGATATAACAAAGCAGCTATAAGGGAGCACTTATTATAAGGCTATCCCTGATATATATATATAGCGCTTTTGGTGTGTGCTGGCAAACTCTCCCTCTGTCTCCCCAAAGGGCTAGTGGGTCCTGTCTTCGTTAGGAGCATACCCTGTGTGTCTGCTGTGTGTCGGTACGTGTGTGTCGACATGTATGAGGACGATATTGGCGTGGAGGCAGAGCAATTGCCAAATATGAGGATGTCACCCCCTAGGGAGTCGACACCAGAATGGATGCCTTTATTTATGGAACTACGGGATAGTGTCAACACGCTAAAGCAGTCGTTTGACGACATGAGACGGCCGGACAATCAATTAGTGCCTGTCCAGGCGACTCAAACACCGTCAGGGGCTGTGAAACGCCCTTTGCCTCAGTCGGTCGACACAGACCCAGACACAGGCGATGACTCCAGTGGTGACGGTGACGAATCAACCGTATTTTCCAGTAGGGCCACACGTTATATGATTTTGGCAATGAAGGAGGCGTTACATTTAGCTGATACTACAGGTACCACTAAACAGGGTATTATGTGGGGTGTGAAAAAACTACCTATAGTTTTTCCTGAATCAGAAGAATTAAATGACGTGTGTAATGAAGCGTGGGTTGCCCCTGATAAAAAGCTGATAATTTCAAAGAAATTATTGGCATTATACCCTTTCCCGCCAGAGGTTAGGGAGCGCTGGGAAACACCTCCTAGGGTGGACAAGGCGCTAACACGCTTATCTAAACAAGTGGCGTTACCCTCTCCTGAGACGGCCGCACTTAAAGATCCATCAGATAGGAGGATGGAAAATATCCAAAAAAGTATATACACACATGCAGGTGTTATACTACGACCAGCTATAGCGACTGCCTGGATGTGCAGTGCTGGGGTAGTTTGGTCAGAGTCCCTGATTGAAAATATTGATACCCTGGACAGGGACAATATTTTACTGTCGTTAGAACAAATAAAGGATGCATTTCTTTATATGCGTGATGCACAGAGGGATATCTGCACACTGGCATCACGGGTAAGTGCTATGTCCATTTCGGCCAGAAGAACTTTATGGACGCGACAGTGGACAGGCGATGCGGACTCAAAACGGCATATGGAAGTTTTGCAGTATAAAGGGGAGGAGTTATTTGGAGTCGGTCTATCAGATTTGGTGGCCACGGCTACAGCCGGGAAATCCACCTTTCTACCTCAAGTCACTCCCCAACAGAAAAAGGCACCGACCTTTCAACCGCAGCCCTTTCGTTCCTTTAAAAATAAGAGAGCAAAGGGCTATTCATATCTGCCACGAGGCAGAGGTCGAGGGAAGAGACAGCAACAGGCAGCTCCTTCCCAGGAACAGAAGCCCTCCCCGGCTTCTACAAAAGCCTCAGCATGACGCTGGGGCTTCTCAAGCGGACTCGGGGACGGTGGGGGGTCGTCTCAAAAATTACAGCGCGCAGTGGGCTCACTCGCAAGTAGATCCCTGGATCCTGCAGATAATATCTCAGGGGTACAGGTTGGAATTAGAGACAGATCCACCTCGCCGTTTCCTGAAGTCTGCTTTACCAACGTCCCCCTCCGAAAGGGAGACGGTTTTGGAAGCCATTCACAAGCTGTACTCTCAGCAGGTGATAGTCAAGGTACCTCTTCTACAACAAGGGAAGGGGTATTATTCCACTCTTTTTGTGGTACCGAAGCCGGATGGCTCGGTAAGGCCTATTCTAAATCTGAAATCCTTGAACCTGTACATAAAGAAGTTCAAGTTCAAGATGGAGTCACTCAGAGCAGTGATAGCGAACCTGGAAGAGGGGGACTTTATGGTATCCTTGGACATCAAGGATGCGTATCTCCACGTTCCAATTTACCCCTCACACCAGGGGTACCTCAGGTTCGTTGTACAAAACTGTCACTATCAGTTTCAGACGCTGCCGTTCGGATTGTCCACGGCACCTCGGTCTTTACAAAGGTAATGGCCGAGATGATGATTCTTCTTCGAAGAAAAGGCGTATTAATTATCCCATACTTGGATGATCTCCTAATAAGGGCAAGGTCCAGAGAACAGCTAGAGATGGGATTAGCACTGTCTCAAGAAGTGCTAAAACAGCACGGGTGGATTCTGAATATTCCAAAATCCCAGTTAATGCCGACAACTCGTCTGCTGTTCCTAGGGATGATTCTGGACACGGTTCAGAAAAAGGTTTTTCTCCCGGAGGAAAAAGCCAAGGAGTTATCCGAGCTTGTCAGGAACCTCCTAAAACCAGGAAAGGTGTCTGTACATCAATGCACAAGAGTCCTGGGAAAAATGGTGGCTTCTTACGAAGCAATTCCATTCGGCAGATTCCATGCAAGAATTTTCCAAAGGGATCTGTTGGACAAATGGTCAGGGTCGCATCTTCAGATGCACCTGGGGATAACCCTGTCTCCAAGGACAAGGGTATCTCTTCTGTGGTGGTTGCAGAGGGCTCATCTATTGGAGGGCCGCAGATTCGGCATACAGGATTGGATCCTGGTGACCACGGACGCCAGCCTGAGAGGCTGGGGAGCAGTCACACAAGGAAGAAACTTCCAGGGAGTATGGACGAGCCTGGAAACGTCTCTTCACATAAACATTCTGGAACTAAGAGCAATCTACAATGCTCTAAGCCAGGCAGAACCTCTGCTTCAGGGAAAACCGGTGTTGATCCAGTCGGACAACATCACGGCAGTCGCCCATGTGAACAGACAGGGCGGCACAAGAAGCAGGAGTGCAATGGCAGAAGCTGCAAGGATTCTTCGCTGGGCAGAGAATCATGTGATAGCACTGTCAGCAGTGTTCATCCCGGGAGTGGACAACTGGGAAGCAGACTTCCTCAGCAGACACGATCTTCACCCGGGAGAGTGGGGACTTCATCCAGAAGTCTTCCACATGCTGGTAACCCGTTGGGAAAGACCAATGGTGGACATGATGGCGTCTCGCCTCAACAAAAAACTGGACAGGTATTGCGCCAGGTCAAGAGATCCGCAGGCAATAGCTGTGGACGCGCTGGTAACGCCTTGGGTGTACCAGTCGGTATATGTGTTTCCTCCTCTGCCTCTCATACCAAAAGTATTGAGAATTATACGGCAAAGAGGCGTAAGAACGATACTAGTGGTTCCGGATTGGCCAAGAAGGACTTGGTACCCGGAACTTCAAGAGATGATCACGGAAGATCCGTGGCCTCTACCTCTAAGGAGGGACTTGCTTCAGCAGGGTCCCTGTCTGTTTCAAGACTTACCGCGGCTGCGTTTGACGGCATGGCGGTTGAACGCCATATCCTAAAGGAAAAAGTCATGCCGGAAGAAGTCATTCCTACTTTGATTAAAGCGAGGAAGGAAGTAACCGTGCAACATTATCACCGAATTTGGCGAAAATATGTTGCGTGGTGCGAAGATCGGAGTGCTCCGACGGAGGAATTTCAACTGGGTCGATTCCTACATTTCCTGCAATCAGGATTGTCTATGGGTCTCAAATTGGGATCTATTAAGGTTCAAATTTCGGCCCTGTCGATTTTCTTTCAAAAAGAATTGGCTTCAGTCCCTGAAGTCCAGACCTTTGTTAAGGGAGTGCTGCATATACAGCCGCCTGTGGTGCCTCCAGTGGCACCGTGGGATCTCAATGTGGTTTTGGAATTTCTAAAATCTCATTGGTTTGAACCACTAAAAAAGGTGGATTTGAAATATCTCACATGGAAAGTGACCATGCTTCTAGCCCTGGCTTCGGCCAGGAGAGTGTCAGAACTGGCAGCTTTATCTTACAAAAGCCCATATCTGATTTTCCATTCGGACAGGGCAGAACTGCGGACTCGTCCGCATTTTCTCCCTAAGGTGGTGTCAGCATTTCATCTGAACCAGCCTATTGTAGTGCCTGCGGCTACAAGTGACTTGGAGGACTCCAAGTTACTGGACGTTGTCAGAGCATTAAAAATATATATTGCAAGGACAGCTGGAGTCAGAAAATCTGACTCGTTGTTTATATTGTATGCACCCAACAAGATGGGTGCTCCTGCGTCTAAGCAGACGATTGCTCGTTGGATCTGTAGCACAATCCAACTTGCACATTCTGTGGCAGGCCTGCCACAGCCTAAATCTGTAAAGGCCCACTCCACAAGGAAGGTGGGCTCATCTTGGGCGGCTGCCCGAGGGGTCTCGGCATTACAACTCTGCCGAGCAGCTACGTGGTCAGGGGAGAACACGTTTGTAAAATTTTACAAATTTGATACTCTGGCTAAGGAGGACCTGGAGTTCTCTCATTCGGTGCTGCAGAGTCATCCGCACTCTCCCGCCCGTTTGGGAGCTTTGGTATAATCCCCATGGTCCTTTCAGGAACCCCAGCATCCACTAGGACGATAGAGAAAATAAGATTTTACTTACCGATAAATCTATTTCTCGGAGTCCGTAGTGGATGCTGGGCGCCCATCCCAAGTGCGGATTATCTGCAATAATTGTACATAGTTATTGTTAACTAATTCGGGTTATTGTTGAAGGAAGCCATCTTTCAGAGGCTCCGCTGTTATCATACTGTTAACTGGGTTTAGATCACAAGTTGTACGGTGTGATTGGTGTGGCTGGTATGAGTCTTACCCGGGATTCAAAATCCTCCCTTATTGTGTACGCTCGTCCGGGCACAGTACCTAACTGGAGTCTGGAGGAGGGTCATAGGGGGAGGAGCCAGTGCACACCACCTGATCTGGAAAAGCTTTACTTTTTGTGCCCTGTCTCCTGCGGAGCCGCTATTCCCATGGTCCTTTCAGGAACCCCAGCATCCACTACGGACTCCGAGAAATAGATTTATCGGTAAGTAAAATCTTATTTTTGCTAGAATGCAGCTTGTGTGGTTAACAGGTTTCATTTCATTTTCTGCAGTTATATTTGTGTATGATCGCAAATAACAAGGACTGTTATGTGCTGCAAGTAACATGGTGTGACAGTAGAACTGTGCTTAATAGATTACAAGTACAGTACATCTAACAGGTCCTGAGTTTATCGTCTGTTTATGTACAGGAACGTGTATTCTTTTTTTTTTTTTAAACATGTATTCTCATATTGTCAGTGTGCCTATATACTAGTTCAAACCACATCCAAACTGTGAAGTTCAGCGCTCAAATTTTTTATACTCCTCAAAATTACTCACCATTTTATTCCTTGGTCGTCAGAAGTCCGGCAGTGAAAAACATGAAAACAGAGAAGTCACTAGTCGTTTGAGCCTGTAATGAGTTCAATTCATGCTGATTGGGAAGGTCAAGAGCAGCGGCAGTGTGCAGTGGAATCTAGCTCTGTGTCTCAAAGCAGGCAGAAAAACAATTTGCTTGTCGTGACATTCTTTGGTATTTTTGCTTTTTTGTTTTTTCCAATACAGCAAATTCGCTACTTTTTTATTTTAATTTAATTTTTTTACCCTTTCTGCAAAGGCAAATAAAGCATATCAAATAGCCGCAGAATATGCTACAAATAATTGTGCTGAATCCCTAAGGCTTACAAAAATAATTTTCATTCATATTGCACTCATGTCGAAAGGTCACTCCAGACTGTTCAAAAGGCTCAGAATGATTGTGTTATCAACACGAGACTAATCTAGCCAAAACAGGCCAGTGCTGGAGATCTTGATAACACTCTCATTCCACAGAACAGGTGCATGGAGGCTTTAGAACCAAAAATAAAAATGTATTTAACAATAATGCAGCGGGGATTAGACAAGCTGTTTAAATCCTTTAAATCTACATTATTCACATTCAGCAGAAGCATGGCCGAGTTTTAGACCTTGTTCAATACAGATTAAGATTTGCAATCACAGTGTAAATGCAATAGATCCTTTTTATATGAGCTGGTTTTATTTCTGAAGCTGAATCTGTCATATAGTGCTGCATCAACCGGAGCTACATGCAACAATTTATTAGACATGACTGAAGATTTCTTCACTTTGCATTACCCCTACAGTTGCCCCACATGTACTATTATTTCTCTAACGTCCTAGAGGATGCTGGGGACTCCGTAAGGACCATGGGAATAGACGGGCTCCGCAGGAGACAGGGCACTTTTAGAAAGCTTTGGATTCTGGGTGTGCACTGGCTCCTCCCTCTATGTCCCTCTTCCAGACCTCAGTTTTACACTGTGCCCAGAGGAAGATAGGCGCACTGCAGGGAGCTCTCCTGAGTTCTTTGCATTAGAAAGCATTTTTGTTTGGATTTTTCTATTTTTACAGGGAGCACTGCTGGCAACAGGCTCCCTGCATCGAGGGACTGGGGAGAGAGGAGCAGACCTACTTAAATGATAGGATCTGCTTCCTCGGCTACTGGACACCATTAGCTTCAGAGGGGGTGAACACAGGTTCGTCCTGGGCGTCCACCCCCGGAGCCACGCCGCCGTTCTCCTCACAGAGCCAGAAGAACAGAAGCAAGAAGACGTCTCAGGCGGCAAAAGCCTTCAGCTTCACAGAGGTAACGCACAGCACTGCAGCTGTGCTTCATTGCTCCACATCACCTCACACACTCCGGTCACTGTATGGGTGCAGGGCACAGGGTGGGGGGGGGGGGGGGGGCGCCCTGGGCAGCAATAATAACACCTCTTAGATGGCAAATAGGTGTATACATGTACAGCTGGGCACTGTACATGTATATAATTGAGCCCCCGCGATTTTACACTATTTTGAGCGGGACAGAAGCCCGCCGCCGAGGGGGTGGGGCTTCTCCCTCAGCACTCACCAGCGCCATTTCTCTCGCCACAGAACGCTGAGAGGAAGCTCCCCGGACTCTCCCCTGCTTACACACGGTGAAGGGAGTTTAAAAAGAGAGGGGGGGGGGCACATAATTGGCGGATAAAGTATAATACAGCGCTGCTGGGGAAAAGCATTCTGTGTTGGTCTCCAGGTTGTTGCGCTGGGGTGTGTGCTGGCATACTCTCTCTCTGTCTCTCCAAAGGGCCTTTCAGGGGATACTGTCTTCAGAAAAAGTTTCCCTGGGTGTGTGCAGTGTGTCGGTACGTGTGTGTCGAAATGTTTGATGAGGAAGGCTCGATTAATGTGGAGGGTGAGTGCTTGAATGTCAGGTCGCCGTCGGCAACGCAGACACCGGACTGCTTGGCGGACTGCTTGGATATGCTGAATGTCTTGAATGCAAATGTAAATCTCCTGCATAAAAGATTAGACAAAGCTGAAGCTAGGGATCAGTCAGGTAGCCAGTCCGTGCCTGTCCCTGTGGTGCCAGGACCTTCAGGGTCTCAAAAGCGCCCCATATCCCAGGTTGCTGACACAGATACCGACACACATACTGACTCTAGTGTCGACTATGAGGATGCAAAATTACAGCCGAAGGTGGCAAAAGGTATTGGGTACATGATTATTGCCATAAAAGAGGTTTTGCATATCACGGAGGAACCCGCTGTCCCTGACACGAGGGTTCACATGTATAAAGGGAAAAAGCCTGAGGTCACATTTCCGTCCTCATTTGAGCCAAGCGAATTATGCGAAAAGGCTTAGGAATCTCCGGATAGGGGACTCCATGTTCCCAAAAGGATTCTCATGGCGTATCCTTTTCCACAGAAGGATCGGATATGATGGGAATCTGCGCATAAAGTGGACAAGGTGCTGATGCGCTTATCCAAGAAGGTGGCACTGCCTTCTCCGGATACTGCTTCCCTCAAGGATCCTGCTGATCGCAAGCAGGAAATTACCATGAAGCACATTTACACACATTCAGGAACTATAGTTAGGCCGGCCATGGCATCGGCCTGGGTTTGTAGTGCTGTCGTGGCATGGGCAGACTCCTTATCTACGGAGATGGACACCTTACATAGGGATACCATTCTAATGACCATGGAGCATATCAGAGATGCTGCCTTGTATATGAGGGATGCTCAGAGAGACATTTGTTTACTAAGCTCTAGAATAAACACTGTCTATTTCTGCTAGGCGGCTCTTGTGGACCCGACAGTGGATGGGAGACGCAGACACAAAGCGGCATATGGAGTCATTGCCTTACAAGGGGGAGGAGTTGTTTGGAGAAGGCCTCTCGGACCTAGTCTCTACTGCTACGGCCGGTAAATCAAATTTCTCTGACGTCCTAGTGGATGCTGGGGACTCCGTCAGGACCATGGGGATTAGCGGCTCCGCAGGAGACAGGGCACAAAAGTAAAAGCTTTAGGATCAGGTGGTGTGCACTGGCTCCTCCCCCTATGACCCTCCTCCAAGCCTCAGTTAGATTTTTGTGCCCGGCCGAGAAGGGTGCAATCTAGGTGGCTCTCCTAAAGAGCTGCTTAGAGTAAAAGTTTTGTTAGGTTTTTTATTTTCAGTGAGTCCTGCTGGCAACAGGCTCACTGCATCGAGGGACTTAGGGGAGAGAAGTGAACTCACCTGCGTGCAGGATGGATTGGCTTCTTAGGCTACTGGACACCATTAGCTCCAGAGGGAGTCGGAACACAGGTCTCACCCTGGGGTTCGTCCCGGAGCCGCGCCACCGACCCCCTTGCAGATGCCGAAAAGTGAAGAGGTCCAGAAACCGGTGGCAGAAGACTTTTCAGTCTTCATAAGGTAGCGCACAGCACTGCAGCTGTGCGCCATTGTTGTCAGCACACTTCATAGCAGCGGTCACTGAGGGTGCAGGGCGCTGGGGGGGGCGCCCTGGGCAGCAATGATAGTACCTTATTCTGGCTAAAAATACATCACATATAGCCCCTGGGGGCTATATGGATGTATTTAACCCCTGCCAGGTCTCAGAAAAACGGGAGAAGAAGCCCGCCGAAAAGGGGGCGGGGCCTATTCTCCTCAGCACACAGCGCCATTTTCCCTCACAGAAATGCTGGTGGGAAGGCTCCCAGGCTCTCCCCTGCACTGCACTACAGAAACAGGGTTAAAACAGAGAGGGGGGGCACTTATTTGGCGATATGACTATATATATTAAAATGCTATAAGGGAAAAACACTTATATAAAGGTTGTCCCTGTATAATTATAGCGTTTTTGGTGTGTGCTGGCAAACTCTCCCTCTGTCTCCCCAAAGGGCTAGTGGGGTCCTGTCCTCTATCCGAGCATTCCCTGTGTGTGTGCTGTGTGTCGGTACGTGTGTGTCGACATGTATGAGGACGATGTTGGTGAGGAGGCGGAGCAATTGCCTGTAATGGTGATGTCACTCTCTAGGGAGTCGACACCGGAATGGATGGCTTATTTAAGGAATTACGTGATAATGTCAACACGCTGCAAGGTCGGTTGACGACATGAGACGGCCGGCAAACCAATTAGTACCTGTCCAGGCGTCTCAAACACCGTCAGGGGCGTTAAAACGTCCTTTTACCTCAGTCGGTCGACACAGACACAGATACGGACACTGACTCCAGTGTCGACGGTGAAGAAACAAACGTATTTTCCTTTAGGGCCACACGTTACTTGTTAAGGGCAATGAAGGAGGTGTTACATATTTCTGATACTACAAGTACCACAAAAAAGGGTATTATGTGGAGTGTGAAAAAACTACCTGTAGTTTTTCCTGAATCAGATAAATTAAATGAAGTGTGTGATGATGCGTGGGTTTCCCCCGATAGAAAATTATTGGCGGTATACCCTTTCCCGCCAGAAGTTAGGGCGCGTTGGGAAACACCCCTTAGGGTGGATAAGGCGCTCACACGCTTATCAAAACAAGTGGCGGTACCGTCTCCAGATAGGGCCGCCCTCAAGGAGCCAGCTGATAGGAGGCTGGAAAATATCCTAAAAAGTATATACACACATACTGGTGTTATACTGCGACCAGCGATCGCCTCAGCCTGGATGTGCAGCGCTGGGGTGACTTGGTCGGATTCCCTGACTGAAAATATTGATACACTTGACAGGGACAGTATTTTATTGACTATAGAGCATTTAAAGGATGCATTTCTATATATGCGAGATGCACAGAGGGATATTTGCACTCTGGCATCAAGAGTAAGTGCGATGTCCATATCTGCCAGAAGTTGTTTATGGACACGACAGTGGTCAGGTGATGCAGATTCCAAACGGCACATGGAAGTATTGCCGTATAAAGGAGAAAAAGACTACGTCTTTTCAGCCTCAGTCCTTTCGTCCCCATAAGGGCAAGCGGGCAAAAGGCCAGTCATATCTGCCATGGGATAGAGGAAAGGGAAGAAGACTGCAGCAGGCAGCCCATTCCCAGAAACAGAAGCCCTCCACCGCTTCTGCCAAGTCCTCAGCATGACGCTGGGGCCGTACAAGCGGACTCAGGTGCGGTGGGGGGGGTCGTCTCAAGAGTTTCAGCACGCAGTGGGCTCACTCGCAAGTGGACCCCTGGATTCTACAAGTAGTATCCCAGGGGTACAGATTGGAAATTCGAGACGTCTCCCCCTCGCAGGTTCCTGAAGTCAGCTTTACCAACGTCTCCCTCCGACAGGGAGGCAGTAGTGGAAACAATTCACAAGCTGTATTCCCAGCAGGTGATAATCAAAGTACCCCTCCTACAACAAGGAAAGGGGTATTATTCCACATTATATTGTGGTACTGAAGCCAGACGGCTCGGTGAGACCTATTCTAAATCTGAAATAGTTGAACACTTGCATACAAAGGTTCAAATCAAGATGGAGTCACTCAGAGCAGTGATAGCGAACCAGGAAGAAGGGGACTATATGGTGTCCCGGGACATCAGGGATGCTTACCTCCATGTCCCAATTTGCCCTTCTCACCAAGGGTACCTCAGGTTCGTGGTACAGAACTGTCACTATCAGTTTCAGACGCTGCCGGTTGGATTGTCCACGGCACCCCCGGGTCCTTACCAAGGTAATGGCCGAAATGATGATTCTTATTCAAAGAAAATGGACGATCTCCTGATAGGGGCAAGGTCCAGAGAACAGTTGGAGGTCGGAGTAGCACTATCTCAAGTAGTTCTACGACAGCACGGGTGGATTCTAAATATTCCAAAACCGCAGCTGTTTCCGACGACACGTCTGCTGTTCCTAGGGATGATTCTGGACACAGTCCAGAAAAAGGTGTTTCTCCCGGAGAAGAAAGCCAGGGAGTTATCCGAGCTAGTCAGGAACCTCCTAAAACCAGGAAAAGTGTCAGTGCATCATTGCACAAGGGTCCTGGGAAAAATGGTGGCTTCTTACGAAGTGATTCCATTCGGTAGATTTCACGCAAGAACTTTTCAGTGGGATCTGCTGGAAAAATGGTCCGGATCGCATCTTCAGATGCATCAGCGGATAACCCTGTCTCCAAGGACAAGGGTGTTTCTTCTGCGGTGGCTGCAGAGTGCTCATCTACTAAAGGGCCGCAGATTCGGCATTCAGGACTGGGTCCTGGTGACCACGGATGCCAGCCTGAGAGGCTGGGGAGCAGTCACACACGGAAAAAATTTCCAGGGAGTGTGATCAAGTCTGGAGACTTCTCTCCACATAAATATACTGGAGCTAAGGGCAAGTTACAATGTTCTAAGCTTAGCAAGACCTCTGCTTCAAGGTCAGCCGGTATTGATCCAGTGGGACAACATCACGGCAGTCGCCCACGTAAACAGACAGGGCGGCACAAGAAGCAGGAGGGCAATGGCAGAAACTGCAAGGATTCTTCGCTGGGCGAAAAATCATGTGATAGCACTGTCAGCAGTGTTCATTCCGGGAGTGGACAACTGGGAAGCAGACTTCCTCAGCAGGCACGACCTCCACCCGGGAGAGTGGGGACTTCATCGGGAAGTATTCCACATGATTGTGAACCGTTGGGAAAGACCAAAGGTGGACATGATGGCGTCCCGCCTGAACAAAAAACTGGACAGGTATTGCGCCAGGTCAAGAGACCCTCAAGCAATATCTGTGGACGTTCTGGTAACACCGTGGGTGTACCAGTCGGTGTATGTGTTCCCTCCTCTGCTTCTCATAACCAAGGTACTGAGAATTATAAGACGTAGAGGAGTAAGAACTATACTCGTGGCTCCGGATTGGCCAAGAAGGACGTGGCACCCGGAACTTCCAGAAATGCTCACAGAGGACTCATGGCCTCTGCCGCTAAGAAGGGACTTGCTTCAGCAAGTACCAGGTCTGTTCCAAGACTTACCGCGGCTGCGTTTGACGGCATGGCGGTGGAACGCCAGATCCTAAGGGAAAAAGGCATTCCGGAAGAGGTCATTCCTACCCTGGTCAAAGCCAGGAAGGAGGTGACCGCAAAACATTATCACCACATGTGGCGAAAATATGTTGCGTGGTGTGAGGCCAGGAAGGCCCCACGAAGAAATTTCAACTCGGTCGATTCCTGCATTTCCTGCAAACAGGAGTGTCTATGGGCCTCAAATTGGGGTCCATTAAGGTTCAAATTTCGGCCCTGTCAATTTTCTTCCAGAAAGAATTGGCTTCAGTTCCTGAAGTCCAGAAGTTTGTCAAGGGAGTATTGCATATACAACCCCCTTTTTGTGCCTCCAGTGGCACTGTGGGATCTCAACGTAGTTCTGGGATTCCTCAAATCACATTTTAAACCGCTCAAATCTGTGGATTTGAAATATCTCACATGAAAAGTGACCATGCTGTTGGCCCTGGCCTCGGCCAGGCGAGTGTCAGAATTGGCGGCTTTGTCTCACAAAAGCCATATCTGATTGTCCATTCGGACAGGGCAGAGCTGCGGACTCGTCCCCAGTTTCTTCCTAAGGTGGTGTCAGCGTTTCACCTGAACCAGCTTATTGTGGTACCTGCGGCTACTAGGGACTTGGAGAACTCCAAGTTGCTAGATGTTGTCAGGGCCCTGAAAATATAGGTTTCCAGGACGGCTGGAGTCAGGAAAACTGACTCGCTGTTATCCTGTATGCACCCAATAAACTGGGTGCTCTTGCTTCTAAGCAGACGATTGCTCGTTGGATTTGTAGCACATTTCAACTTGCACATTCTGTGGCAGGCCTGCCACAGCCTAAATCTGTCAAGGCCCATTCCACAAGGAAGGTGGGCTCATCCTGGGCGGCTGCCCGAGGGGTCTCGGCATTACAACTCTGCCGAGCAGCTACGTGGTCGGGGGAGAACACGTTTGTAAAATTCTACAAATTTGATACCCTGGCTAAAGAGGACCTGGAGTTCTCTCATTCGGTGCTGCAGAGTCATCCGCACTCTCCCGCCCGTTTGGGAGCTTTGGTATAATCCCCATGGTCCTGACGGAGTCCCCAGCATCCACTAGGACGTCAGAGAAAATAAGATTTTACTTACCGATAAATCTATTTCTCGTAGTCCGTAGTGGATGCTGGGCGCCCATCCCAAGTGCGGATTGTCTGCAATACTTGTACATAGTTATTGTTACAAAAATCGGGTTATTGTTGTGAGCCATCTTTTCAGAGGCTCCGCTGTTATCATGCTGTTAACTGGGTTCAGATCACAGGTTGTACAGTGTGATTGGTGTGGCTGGTATGAGTCTTACCCGGGATTCAAAATCCTTCCTTATTGTGTACGCTCGTCCGGGCACAGTATCCTAACTGAGGCTTGGAGGAGGGTCATAGGGGGAGGAGCCAGTGCACACCACCTGATCCTAAAGCTTTTACTTTTGTGCCCTGTCTCCTGCGGAGCCGCTAATCCCCATGGTCCTGACGGAGTCCCCAGCATCCACTACGGACTACGAGAAATAGATTTATCGGTAAGTAAAATCTTATTTTTTTACCTTATGTTCCCCCGCAGCATTCTAAGAAGGTACCACATTATCAAATGCAGTCCTTTCGTTACAATAAAAACAAGAAGGTACGAGTATCGTCCTTCGTTGCCAGAGGTAAAGGCAAGGGAAAAAAGCTGCACTCAGCTAGTTCCCAGGAGCAGAAGTCCTCCCCTACTTCCGCAAAGTCCACAGCATGAGCTGGGGCTTTCCGGGGCGGGTCAGATCAAGTGGGGGCACGTCTTCGTCTTTTCAGCCACGTCTGGGTTCAATCACAGGTGGATCCCTGGGCAATAGAGATTGTTTCCCAGGGATACAGACTGGAATTCGAAGACATGCCCCCTTGCCGGTTTTTCAAATCGGCTCTGCCGGCTTCCCCGTCAGAGAGGGAGCTAGTGTTAGCGTCAATTCACAAATTGTACATTCAACAGGTGATAATCAAGGTTCCTCATCTCCAGCAAGGAGAGGGTTATTATTCATCCCTGTTTGTGGTACCGATACCGGACAGTTCGGTCAGACCCATTCTAAATCTAAAATCACGGAAACTGTACTTGAAGAGGTTCAAGTTCAAAATGCAATCTCTCAGAATGGTCATCGCCAGCCTGGAGGGAGGGGATTGGATGGTGTCCCTGGACATAAAGGATGCGTACCTTCATGTTCCGATTTTCCCCCCTTACCAGGCGTTTCTGAGATTTGCAGTACAGGTTTTTCACTACCAATTTCAGACGTTGCCGTTTGGTCTTTCCACGGCTCCGAGAATTTTCACCAAGGTAATGGCGGAAATGATGTCGCTCCTGCTCAAGCAGGGAGTCGCAATTATCCCGTACTTGGACTATCTCCTTATAAAGGCGAGATCTCGGGAGAAGTTGCTGGACAGCGTGTCTCTGTCCGTGAAGACGTTGCAGATGCACGGCTGGATTCTCAGTTTACCGAAATCCCAGCTAGTCCCTGCAACGCATCTGACCTTTTTGGGCCTCATTCTAGACACAGACCAAAAAAGAGTTTTTCTTCCGGTGGAGCAGGCTCAGGAGCTCATAGCCCTGGTCAGGAACCTTTTAAAGCCAAAAAAAAAAAGGTTTCAGTGCATCATTGCACAAAGGTTCTGGGGAAGATGGTGGCTTCATACGAGGCCATCCCCTTCGGCAGGTTCCATGCGAGGACTTTCCAATGGGACCTATTGGACAAATGGTCCGGGTCCAATCTACAGATGCAGAAACGGATCACCTTGTCTCCCAGGGCCAGGGTATCTCTCCTGTGGTGGCTGCACAGTGCTCTCCTCCTAGAGGGTCGCAGGTTCGGCATTCAGGACTGGATCCTGGTGACAACGGACGCGAGCCTCCGAGGTTGCGGGGCTGTCGCACTGGGAAGAAATTTCCAAGGTCTCTGGTCAAGCCTAGAGACTTGTCTCCACATCAATGTCCTGGAGTTAAGGGCCATTTACAACGCCCTACGCCAGGCGGAGGAGTGGCTTCAGAACAAACCGGTTCTGATTCAGTCGGACAATATCACGGCAGTGGCTCATGTAAACCGCCAAGGCGGCACAAGGAGCAGAGTTGCCATGGCAGAGGCGACCAGGATTCTGCGCTGGGCGGAAGGCCATGTAAGCGCACTATCAGCAGTGTTCATCCCGGGGGTGGACAACTGGGAGGCGGACTTCCTCAGCAGGCACGACCTGCATCCGGGAGAGTGGGGACTTCATCAAGAACTCTTCACACAGATCGTGGATCGGTTGGGACTGCCTCAAATAGACATGATGGCGTCCCGTCTCAACAAAAAGCTAAAGAGGTATTGCGCCAGGTCAAGAGACCCTCAGGCCGTAGCGGTAGACGCTCTGGTGACACCATGGGTGTTCAGATCGGTTTATGTGTTTCCTCCTCTGCCTCTCATACCCAAGGTGTTGAGATTAATAAGACTAAGAAGGGTCAGAACAATTCTCATTGTTCCAGATTGGCCAAGGAGGACTTGGTATCCGGATCTGCAAGAGTTGCTCACAGAAGATCCGTGGCCTCTTTCTCTAAGGCAGGACCTGCTGCAGCAGGGGCCCTGTCTGTTCCAAGACTTACCGCGGCTGCGTTTGTCGGCATGGCGGTTGAACGCCGGATCCTAGCTGAAAAAGGGATTCCGGAGGAGGTCATTCCTACCCTGATCAAGGCTAGGAAGGATGTGACATCGAAACATTATCACCGTATATGGCGGAAATATGTTTCTTGGTGTGAGGCCAGAGCTGCTTCTACGGAGGAGTTTCATTTGGGCCGTCTGCTTCACTTCCTTCAAACGGGAGTGAATTTGGGCCTAAAATTAGGGTCCATAAAGGTCCATATTTCGGCCTTATCCATTTTCTTTCAAAAGAATTGGCTTCTCTTCCTGAGGTACAGACTTTTGTGAAGGGAGTGCTGCATATTCAACCTCCCTTTGTACCTCCGATGGCGCCTTGGGATCTTAACGTGGTATGAAGTTTCCTCAAGTCACCTTGGTTTGAACCACTCAAAACAGTGGAGTTGAAATACCTCACTTGGAAAGTGGTCATGTTGTTGGCCTTAGCTTCTGCAAGGCGTGTTTCGGAATATGCGGCTTTATCATATAAAAGCCCATACCTGAGTTTTCACGTGGATAGGGCAGAGTTGAGGACTCGTCCTCAATTTCTGCCCAAGGTGGTCTCATCTTTTCATATGAACCAACCTATTTTCGTGCCTGTGGCTACACGGGACTTTAAGGACTCAGAGTCCTTGGATGTGGTCAGGGCTTTGAAGATTTACGTGACCAGAATAGCTAGGATCAGGAAGACTGAAACTGTTTGTTCTGTATGCGGCTAACAAGGTTGGCGCTCCTGCTTCAAAGCAGACAATTGCTCGCTGGATCTGTAACACGATTCAGCAGGTGCATTCTACGGTAGGATTGCCATTGCCTTAATCGGTTAAGGCCCATTCCACTAGGAAGGTGGGCTCTTCTTGGGCGGCTGCCCGAGGGGTCTCGGCACTACAACTGTGCCGAGCTGCTACTTGGTCGGGGTCAAACACCTTTGCAAAGTTCTATAAGTTTGATACCCTGGCTGAGGAGGACCTCCTGTTTGCTCAATCGGTGCTGCAGAGTCATCCGCACTCTACCGCCCGTTGCGGAGCTTTGGTATAATCCCCATGGTCCTTACGGAGTCCCCAGCATCCTCTAGGACGTTAGAGAAAATAGGATTTTACTTACCGGTAAATCAATTTCTCGTAGTCCGCAGAGGATGCTGGGCGCCCGTCCCAAGTGCGGACTTCTTCTGCAAGACTTGTATATAGTTATTGCTTACATAAGGGTTATGTTATAGTTGGTCGGTCTTGATCCGAGGCTGTTTCTTGTTCATACTGTTAACTGGGTAGTTTATCACAAGTTATACGGTGTGATTGGTGTGGCTGGTATGAATCTCGCCCTTAGGTTACATAAATCCTTTCCTCGTACTGTTCATATCCTCTGGGCACAGTTTCTCTAACTGAGGTCTGGAGGAGGGAGGAGCCAGTGCACACCCAGAATCCAAAGCTTTCTTAAAGTGCCCTGTCTCCTGCGGAGCCAGTCTATTCCCATGGTCCTTACGGAGTCCCCAGCATCCTCTACGGACTACGAGAAATAGATTTACCGGTAAGTAAAATCCTATTTTTGTCTTTTCCTATTTGGGTAGAGGTGCTTTTTTTGTTGTTCTGCAATTAATAAAGAGAGGCCCCCATTTATCAAGCCTTGGAGAGTGATAAATTGCACGGTGATAAAGTACCAACCAATCAGCTCCTAACTGCCATTTTACAGGCTGTGTTTGAAGAATAACGGTTATGAGCTGATTGGCTGGCACTTTATCACCATGCTGTTTATCACTCTCCAAGGCTTGATATATCTGGCCCAGAATGCTGCAAAGTAGATAGCTGTAAAAACATGAAGAAAAGGACCCCTCCCCTACCGTCTCACAAATTTATCTTGTTAAAATAATGTTGAATTTGTCTAAATACCATGTCATATAAACTGTATCTGTATTCATAATCTGCATATAACAAAACAATGATCTACTTCTCACCACGTATAATCAATCCAATCTCGTGCAGATATGTTCTCATACGCTGGGGCTCCAGTCACACCTAATAGCCCCTCTGCGTCATTGTCACTGAATATACAGTATGTATGTTATGGAAGATACAAAACTACTTTTTTCGAGATTGTACTGATCAATTTGATGTGCAGCAATTATACATCTGTGTGCAAATGAGCCAGGATCTGTATATGTAGTGCTACAATGCAGGAGCCACATCTTTTTCTCTCTTCCGTTCTACTTCATCTAGCATCACTGTATGTGGTTAAAACTAATTCTGTCCTCAGAAAAAGACTGAACAAGTATGGGTTTCATGGCCAATTAGCTAAGTGACGTCAAAACTTTGTAATATGGCTTTAGTTTGCGTTGTAACTGAAGAATAATGCCAGATTTCTTGGGCAATGACTGCTAGACAGATAAGACCAGAATGGAATAATTTGGTTTTCATGCAAAGTCAAAGACCAGACCTCAGTCCCTCTAAGATGCTGTGGTGGAACCTTAAGAAAACTATACATAAATCCTGGCCCTCGTCCATCACTGAAATTAAAGTGTCATAAAGAGGAGTAGGAGAAAATTCCTGAAGTATAAGAGACTGATACAGTAAACAATTACTGCATCACCTTCCTGGTGGTACATAGTTACTGAATCATGAGGTGCACTTGCACACATGGCTTCATTTTCACTGAATAAAAATACACGTGCATTTGTCTTTTGTCCTATGGTGTTATATTTTTTTGTTTTAGGACTTTGCGAGTGCTGAGCTATTATATCTATTACGTGGACCTGAGTACTTTCTCCTGCAGGGTCCACAGGTTATCCACAGGATAACATTGAGATATGAGGTAGCGACAGCAGGTTGGCACTAATCAATCAAAGCTTTCAGCCTCCCAGAATGCAACGGGCCCTTTCCCTATATCCTCGCCTCCTGGCTCAGGCAATTCAGTTTTTTGTTTGGTGCGGCAGGTGCCGGACCATGGTCAGTGGGCTGCTGGTTTTTAGCAGCCATAACCTTTTATTTTATTTTTTATAGTCTTACTATTTTTTTTGAGCGATCTTTCTAAAAAGCGTCTTATATGTACCTTACATATGGTATATGATCCATGAGGCATATACCAGTGCTATGCCTCATGGATCATAGGCTCCAGGGGGGTAGTATGAGGCTGCAATGTCAGCAGTGGGGAGTAAGATGCTCCCTTGGTCGCTCCTCCCCCCTGTTCATGACCAGTTTCCTTCGAGTTTACCGGCATGAACGGAGTTGCCGCTTCCGTCTGAGATGCTGTGTATCTAAAAGGACCCAGTCGCAGCATAGGCAGCTGTGTGACTGGTGTGTCTGTGTTCACTGTATGTTCATGGGGCGATTGTGTACAGTAATAGCGTCTGGATCCACTCAGCGTTCACTAACGTATTGATCGATCCTGGAAGCAGGGTGGAGTCTCCCTGTATCCCACTTTTCTGAGCCAGGTAATACAGCATTAAGTCTCTATCTACCTTTGGTACGAATAGTTGGATAAGTGACTGATGCACATGAGTCTGTAAACTATTGCTGCAGTTTTCTTTCGCTGTGTGACTTAATACGTTTAAACTCCTATATAAGGTAATGCAGTAATATGTTTCTCTTACGTCCTAGAGGATGCTGGGGACTCCGTAAGGACCATGGGGATAGACTGGCTCTGCAGGAGACATGGGCACTTTAAGAAAGACTTTAGATATGGGTGTGCACTGGCTCCTCCCTCTATGCCCCTCCTCCAGACCTCAGTTTACTACTGTGCCCAGAGGAGACTGGGTGCATTACAGGGAGCTCTCCTGAGTTTCCTGCTAAGAAAGTATATTTGTTAGGTTTTTTATTTTCAGGTTGCCTGCTGGCAACAGACTCCCTGCATCGAGGGACTGAGGAGAGAGAAGCAGACCTACTTCTTTGAGTTTCAAGGCTCTGCTTCTTAGGCTACTGGACACCATTAGCTCCAGAGGGATCGGTACGCAGGTCTCACCCTCGCCGTCCGTCCCAGAGCCGCGCCGCCGTTCTCACAGAGCCGGAAGGTAGAAGACGGGTGAGTATGAGAAGAAAAGAAGACTTCAGAGGCGGCAGAAGACTTCGTGATCTTCACTGAGGTAACGCACAGCGGTGAAGCTGTGCGCCATTGCTCCCATACACCTCACACACAGCAGTCACTGTAAGGGCGCAGGGGGTGCGCCCTGGGCAGCATATAAACCTCTCTGGCAAAAAAATAATAATAATATATATATATATATATATATATATATATATATATATATATATATACACACACACACACACACACACACACACACACACACACACACACACACACACACACACACACACACACACACACACACACACCTGGGCACTGTATATATAAAGAGCCCCCGCCAGTTTTTAGTATATTTGAGCGGGACAGAAGCCCGCCGCCGAGGGGGCGGGGCTTCTCCCTCAGCACTCACCAGCACCATTTTCTCCACAGCACAGCGCTGAGAGGAAGCTCCCCGGACTCTCCCCTGCTTATTCCACGGTGAAACAGGGTTTTGAAGAAGGGGGGGCACATAATTTGGCGCATACATATGTAAAAACAGCGCTACTGGGTAAACATCATATATTTATATAGTGTTTTTTCCTGGGTCATATAGCGCTGGGTGTGTGCTGGCATACTCTCTCTCTGTCTCTCCAAAGGGCCTCGTGGGGGAACTGTCTTCAGATAAGAGGATTCCCTGAGTGTGTGGTGTGTCGGTACGCATGTGTCGACATGTCTGAGGTAGATTGCTTTCAGGGGGAGGAGGAAGAGAAAATGAATGTGGTGTCTCCGTCAACAACGCCGACACCTGACTGGATGGATATGTGGAATGTTTTAAGTGCTAATGTAAATTTATTGCACAAAAGATTAGACAAAGCTGAAGCTAGGGAACAGCTAGGGAGTCAACCCATGTCTGTCCCTATCTCGCAGGCACCTTCGGGGTCTCAAAAGCGCCCACTATCCCAAATAGTAGACACAGATACAGACACGGATTCTGACTCCAGTGTCGACTACGATGATGCAAAGTTACAGCCAAAATTGGCTAAATGTATTCGATATATGATTATTGCAATAAAAGATGTTTTGCATTTCACAGAGGAACCCCCTGTCCCTGACACAAGGGTACACATGTATAAGGGAAAGAAACCTGAGGTAACCTTTCGCCCCCTCACATGAGTTGAACGAATTATGTGAAAAAGCTTGGGAATCTCCAGACAAAAAACTGCAGATTCCCAAAAGGATTCTTATGGTGTATCCTTTCCCGCCAACGGACCGGATACGGTGGGAATCCTCCCCTAGGGTGGACAAAGCATTGACACGCTTATCCAAAAAGGTAGCGCTGCCATCCCAAGATACGGCTACCCTCAGGGATCCTGCTGACCGCAAGCAGGAGGTTACCTTGAAGTCCATTTACACACATTCTGGTACCTTACTCAGACCGGCGATTGCGTCGGCCTGGGTTTGTAGCGCTGTAGCAGCATGGACAGATACCTTATCAGTGGAACTTGAGACCCTAGATAAGGATACCATTTTATTGACCCTAGGGCATATAAAAGATGCTGTCTTATATATGAGAGATGCTCAAAGGGACATTAGTCTACTGGGTTCTAGAATCAACGCTATGTCGATTTCTCCTATGGACCCGGCAATGGACAGGTGATGGATGCCGACTCAAAGAGGCATTTGGAGGTTTTACCTTACAAGGGCGAGGAATTGTTTGGGGAAGGTCTCTCGGACCTGGTCTCCACAGCTACAGCTGGTAAATCAATTTTTTTGCCTTATATTCCCTCACAGCCTAAGAAAGCGCCACATTATCAAATGCAGTCCTTTCAATCACAAAGAAACAAGAAAGTACGAGGTGCGTCCTTTCTTGCCAGAGGTAAGGGCAGAGGAAAAAAGCTGCACAACACAGCTAGTTCCCAGGAACAGAAGTCCTCCCCGGCCTCTACAAAATCCACCGCATGACGCTGGGGCTCCGCTACAGGAGTCCGCCCAGTGGGGGCACATCTTCGAGTTTTCAGCCACATCTGGGTTCACTCACAGGTGGATCCCTGGGCAATAGAAATTGTTTCCCAGGGTTACAAGCTGGAGTTCTAAGAGGTGCCTCCTCTCCGGTTATTCAAATCGGCCCTACCAGCTTCTCCCCCGGAAAGGGAGATATAGTGTTAAATGCAATTCACAAATTGTATCTTCAACAGGTGGTGGTCAAGGTTCCCCTGCTTCAACAAGGGAGGGGATATTACTCAACCCTGTTTGTAGCCCTGAAACCGGACGGTTCGGTCAGACCCATTTTAAATTTAAAATCTCTGAACCTATACTTGAAAAGGTTCAAGTTCAAGATGGAATCGCTAAGAGCGGTCATCGCCAGCCTGGAAGGGGGGGATTTTATGGTATCTCTGGACATAAAGGATGCATACCTTCATGATCCCATTTATCCACCTCATCAGGCGTACCTGAGATTTGCGGTACAGGATTGTCATTACCAATTTCAGACGTTGACGTTTGGGCTTTCCACGGCCCCGAGGATTTTCACCAAGGTGATGGCGGAAATGATGGTGCTCCTGCGCAAGCAAGGTGTCACAATTATCCCGTACTTGGATGATCTCATAAAAGCGAGATCAAGAGAGCAATTGCTGAACAGCGTCTCACTTTCACTGAAGGTGTTACAGCAACACGGCTGGATTCTCAATATCCCAAAGTCGCAGTTGGTTCCTACGACTCGTCTGACCTTCTTGGGCATGATTCTGGATACAGACCAGAAAAGAGTTTATCTGCCGATAGAAAAAGCTCAGGGAACTCATGACTCTGGTCAGGAACCTATTGAAGCCGAAACAGGTGTCAGTGCATCACTGCACTCGAGTCCTGGGAAAGATGGTGGCATCATACGAAGCCATTCCCTTCGGCAGGTTCCATGCGAGGACTTTCCAATTGGACCTACTGGACAAGTGGTACGGGTCACATCTACAAATTCATCAGTTGATCACCCTGTCCCCCAGAGCCAGGGTATCTCTCCTGTGGTGGCTGCAGAGTGCTCACCTTCTAGAAGGCCGCAGGTTCGGCATTCAGGACTGGATCCTGGTGACCACGGACGCGAGCCTCCGAGGTTGGGTAACAGTCACACAGGGAAGAAACTTCCAAGGTCTTTAGTCAAGTCAAGAGACTTGTCTTCACATCAACATCCTGGAACTGAGGGCCATATACAACGCCCTACGTCAAGCGGAGACCTTAGTACGCGACCAACCAGTTCTGATCCAGTCAGACAACATCACTGCAGTGGCTCATGTAAACCGCCAAGGCGGCACAAGGAGCAGAGTGGCAATGGCGGAAGCCGCCAGGATTCTTCGCTGGGCGGAAAATCATGTAAGCGCACTGTCAGCAGTGTTCATTCCGGGAGTGGACGACTGGGAAACAGACTTCCTCAGCAGACACGACCTGCATCCAGGAGAGTGGGGACTTCATCAGGAAGTCTTCGCACAGATTGCAAGTCAATGGGGACTGCCCCAGATAGACATGATGGCATCCCGCCTCAAGCTACAGAGGTATTGCGCCAGATCAAAAGACCCTCAGGCGGTAGCTGTAGATGCCCTAGTGACACCGTGGGTGTTCCAGTCGGTCTATGTGTTTCCTCCTCTTCCTCTCATACCTAGGGTGTTGAGAATAATAAGAAAAAGAGGAGTGAGAACAATTCTCATTGTTCCAGATTGGCCACGAAGGGCCTGGTATCCGGATCTGCTGGAAGTGCTCACAGAAGATCCGTGGCCTCTTCCTCTGCGACAGGACCGATTGCAACAGGGGCCCTGTCTGTTCCAAGACTTACCGCGGCTGCGTTTGACGGCATGGCGGTTGAACGCAGGATCCTAGCGGAAAAAGGCTTTCCGGATGAGGTCATTCCTACGCTGATAAAGGCTAGGAAGGACGTGACCGCTAAATATTATCACCGTATATGGCGAAAATGTTTTTTGGTGTGAGGCCAGGAATGCTCCTACGGAAGAATTCCATCTGGGCCATTTCCTTCACTTCCTACAGACTGGAGTGAATTTGGGCCTAAAATTAGGCTCCATTAAGGTTCAGATTTCGGCCTTATTCATTTTCTTTCAAAAAGAATTGGCTTCTCTCTCCCAGAAGTACAGACGTTTGTGAAGGGAGTGCTGCATATTCAGCCTCCTTTTATACCTCCGGTGGCGCCTTGGGACCTTTAACGTGGTGGTGAGTTTCCTTAAGTCGCACTGGTTTGAACCGCTTCAAACGGTGGAGTTAAAATATCTCACTTGGAAGGTGGTCATGTTATTAGGCTTGGCTTCGGCTAGGCGAGTGTCTGAATTGGCGGCTTTGTCTCATAAAAGCCCCTATCTGGTATTCCATATGGATAGAGTGGAATTGCGGACCCGTCCTCAATTCTTGCCTAAGGTGGTGTCATCTTTTCATATGAACCAACCTATTGTGGTGCCTGTGGCTACGCGAGACTTGGAGGATTCAGAGTCCCTTGATGTAGTCAGGGCTTTGAAAATTTACGTGGCCAGAACGGCTAGAGTCAGAAAAACAGAAGCACTGTTTGTACTATATGCGGCCAACAAGGTTGGCGCCCCTGCTTCAAAGCAGACTATTGCTCGCTGGATCTGTAACACGATTCAGCAGGTGCATTCTACAGCTGGATTGCCGTTACCAAAATCTGTTAAGGCCCATTCCACTAGCAAGGTGGGCTCATCTTGGGCGGCTGCCCGAGGGGTCTCGGCACTGCCACTATGCCGAGCTGCTACTTGGTCGTTCAAACACCTTTGCAATGTTCTATAAGTTTGATACCCTGGCTGAGGAGGACATCCTGTTTGCTCAATCTGTGCTGCAGAGTCATCCGCACTCTACCGCCCGTTTGGGAGCTTTGGTATAATCCCCATGGTCCTTACGGAGTCCCCAGCATCCTCTAGGACATAAGAGAAATAATAAGATTTTAAACCTACCGGTAAATCTATTTCTCGTAGTCCATAGAGGATGCTGGGCGCCCGTCCCAAGTGCAGACTACTTCTGCAAGACTTGTATATAGTTTTGCTTACATAAGGGTTATGTTATAGTTTTCATCGGTCTTGGACTGATGCTATGTTGGTTTCATACTGTTAACTGGTTTGTATATCACAAGTTATACCGTGTGATTGGTGTGGCTGGTATGAATCTTGCCCTTGGATTAACAAAAATCCTTTCCTCGTACTGTTCATATCCTCTGGGCACAGTTTATCTAACTGAGGTCTGGAGGAGGGGCATAGAGGGAGTAGCCAGTGCACACCCATATCTAAAGTCTTTCTTAAAGTGCCCATGTCTTCTGCAGAGCCCGTCTATCCCCATTGTCCTTACGGAGTCCCCAGCATCCTCTACGGACTATGAGAAAAAGATTTACCGTTGGGTTTAAAATCTTTTTTTCCTACATACTTGAAATGTATCTGTAGTTGATTATGTGCTCATATTGCTTATTATACTAATGTATAACCTGTGACTGATTGCTAGTGTGATTGCTGACTTAACTATTTTCTGTCAGTTTCTGTGTATTTCGATCCTCCGTGCTGGTGCAAAGCAGGGAGGGATCGGATTGTATGTCACTTTAACAAATTTTAAAGTGATTAGTCACAATTTGTGTAGTTAACACTGTACAGTTGTGTGATTTATTTGTCATGTCTAAGAGAGGCAAGGGTGAGGAGGATACACTCTCCACAGCAGCACCAACACTCATGTCATGTTTGTCTTGCAAAGCTGGGTTAACCTCTCAAGATCTGGTTCAAAATGGATTATGTGCAAATTGTTTTACCTGGGATAGGTTACCCTATGAACCCTTACTGAATGGCCGGTGGTAAGTAAATCACATAGACCTGAAACAACATCTTCACAGTCAACACGTGTTTCAGATGAGGCCTCGTCGGACGATGAGGACTCATCGCACTCCGGGTCTGCATACAGAGACTAGGAGGAAGGCCTCAGCTCAGTGAACATTCCTGAGCTAATTAGTGCTATGAAAGCCATTCTTTCCTTAGAGGAGGCGCGTGTGTTTAAACGTCCCAAAACAGTTAGGACTGAGTTTCCTGGGTCAGAACAGCTGACGGAAATTATGCAAGAGGTTTGGGTTACACCCAGTAAGAAGTTTAGAATACCAAGGAAATGGAATTCCCATTGTCCTCTTCCAGCTGGGGACTGTTTAAAAAGGGCGGTGGCTCCAAAAGTAGATACGCATGTCATCCGACTGGTGCGAAAAACTACATTACCTCTGCCTTCAACATCATTAAATGATTTATTAAAATTTATTACCAGTTATTTATATAGCGCACACATATTCCGCAGCGCTTTACAGAGAATATTTGCCCATTCACATCAGTCCCTGCCCCAGTGGAGCTTACAATCTATATTCCCTACCACATGTACACAAGCACACACAATCACACTAGGGTTAATTTTGTTGGAAGCCAATTAACCTACCAGTATATTTATTGGATTGTGGGAGGAAACCGAAGTACCCGGAGTAAACCCATGCAAGTACAGGGAGAATATACAAACTCCACACAGTTAGGGCTATGGTGGGAATCGAACCCATGACCTCAGTGCTGTGAGGCAGTAATGCTAACCATTACACCATCCGTACTGCCCGTATATGATGTTATGGATAGGAAAATAGATGGTTTTCTTAAAACAATTTTCTCCTTGTCTGGGGCAATCATAAGACCAGCCATGGCTTCAGCCTGGATGGCAAAAACAGTGGCAGCCTTGGCTGATGCATTGGAGGATGAACTTGCAATGGCATCTAGAGAGCAAAAATCCCATATTGCACATATAAAACAGGCAGCTATTGTTATGGAAGAAGCAGCCTTGGATATAGGTACAATTGCCTTGCAGGCATCAACCTCAGAAGTAGCAGCATGGAAAGATGACTCAGAATCCAAGAAGGTTCTGGAGTCTTTGCCTTTTACTGGAGATATTCTTTTTGGTAAAGAATTAAACAGTATTTTGGAGTCAGAAGCAGACTCCAAGAAAGTGAAGTTTCCTTCCACACACAAATCCAAGCCTAGATTTTCAGCTTTTCGGCCCTTTTGGACTCAAAGAAAAGCAAAAGGAAAGGGTTATGGCAAACAGTCTCAATCGGACAAGTCTGGTAAGACTAAAAATCGTTGGGCTACCAGAGGGCCAGCTTTCAAATCAGAAGATAAGCCATCAACCTGATGGTGCAGGCCTCCACCTGGGGGACCACAGGGTGGGAGGTCGACTTTTTCAGTTTGCACAGATCTGGCAGCAGTTTACCACAGATGCCTGGGTGCAAGAAGCGGTATCTCACGGTTATGCGTTTGCTTTCAAGAAACCCCTTCCTCAAAGGTTTTTTGTCTTCAGTGGAAACAAAGGCCAGGGCTTTGCAGGAGGCAGTTCAGAAGTTGCTTCAGTCAGGAGTGATCGTTCAAGTTCCTCCTGCACAACGAGGACAAGGTTTGTATTCCAACCTGTTTCTAGTCCAGAAGCCAAATTGGTCGTTCCGGCCCATACTCAATCTCAAAATGCTGAACAAGTACATTTGGGTGCCTCTGTTTCATATGGAGACTTTACATTCCATTATGTTGGCCATAGAGCCGGAGGATTTTATGGTATCCCTGGATATCCAGGATGCTGCTTACCTTCATGTTCCAATAGCACTGTCTCATCAGCACTATCTCAGGTATATCTTCCAGCAACATTTTCAGTTTCAGGCCCTACCATTTGGACTGGCCACAGCTCCCAGAGTGTTCACCAAAATTGTGGTGGTAATGGCATCTTATCTCCGTCAGCAGGGGATAAGGTTTTTTCCATACCTCAACGATTTATTAATCCTGACACAATCTCAGGAATTGCTTCAGTGTCATCTGCGACAGACAATAGCTTGTTTGCAGAGATACGATTGGCTCATAAATTGGGCAAAGTCGTCCCTGGGTCTGTCACAACGGATGACTCACTTGGGGGCTGTGTTGGATTCGAGTCTTCAGAGAGTAATTTTACCTCTGAACAAAATATCCAAAATTCAGTCAAGGATTCAGGAGTTAGTCATAGGGTATCCATTCACGCAGCAATGCATGTGATGGGGTTGATGGTGTTGACATTCGATATGGTGGATTATGCTCCATTCCACTCCAGGCCTCTGCAACGTCTGATCCTTTCCAAATGGAATGGTTTTCATCAGACAGTTAAAACGCAGACTAGGGTCCTTCCTCTGGAAGTAAGGAGGTCATTAGCTTGGTGGCTACAGACATCTCATTTGGACAAAGGGAGACCCTTTTAGATATCGGATTGGGAAATTCTGACAATGGATGCCATCCTTCAGGGCTGGGAAGCGGTGTCGGGAAGGAGTTGCTTCCAGGGGCAGTGGACCTAGGAAGAAAGTTGCCTGCCAATAAATATATTGGAACTTCGGGCCACTTATTCAGGCAAAGGACATCCTTCAGTGGAAACCAGTCGAAATCCGCCCAGAAAATGCAACGACAGTAGCGTACCACAACCATCAGGGAGGAACTCGCAACCAAAATGCAATGAAGGAGGTAAGTCACCTGTTAGGGTGCAAACGAATGGGTTTTACACCCTGAGGTCTTCCAAATTCTGGTAGACAAGTGGGGGTTACCGGAGATGGATCTCATGGTGTCCCGTCAGAACAACAGTTCCTGCATACGGGTCAAGAACAAAGGATCCCACAGCGGTCTTTGTGGTTGCCCTGTCAATGAGTTGGTACTTTCGTCTGGCCTGTGTTTCCACCAATCGCCCTGTTACCCAGGGTGATGTGAAAGGCAAAACAAGGAATGGGTGCTGTGATACTAATAGCTCGACTTGGCCCAGAAGACATTGGTACACAGATCTGCAGAGGCTGTCGATGTATGTTCTATTTCTACTCCCTCAATGTCCAGATCTACTGTCTCAGGGTCCTTGCTATCACAAGCACCTGGATCGATTATCTTTGACGGCGTGGCTCTTGAGGCTTCCATCCTGAAAGAAAGAGAATTCTCACAACAGGTAATTCAAACAATGATCAGAGCAAGGAAATCTTCCTCCGCTCGCATTTATCACCGAATATGGCAAGCCTATATACAATGGTGCAGTGACCGGAAATTTGATGCAAGGTATTTCAGAGTTTCCAGAGTCCTAGCAATTCCATCAGTCAGGAAAGGACAAAGTTGTAAGGGTGGCTTCCTTGAGATTGCAAGTGTTAGCATTGACTGTATGGTTCCAAAAGAAAATTTCTAACCTACAGGATGTGTGCACTTTTTTCCAGGGAATGCTGCACATTCAACCTCCTTTTGTTCCTCCTACAGTGCCTTGGGACTTAAGTTTAGTCATAAAGGCCCTTCACGTTGCCACACACTAAAACAAGTGGATTTTAAATGGTTGACAGCTAAAGTTCTTTCTACTGGCTATTCCTTCAGCTAGCAGAGTTTCAGATTTAGGAGCATTGTTAGGTCACCCCCCTTTTTCTGAATTTTTTTTTTTTTTTTTTTTTTTTTCGTCCAGATAGAGCGGTTCTCAGAACCAAATCTGGGTATCTTCCTGTGATGGTGATTACATTTTACCTTTAATGAAGAAATTGTAGTCCCAGCCTTCCAAGGACCGGACCTTTCTGTGGGAGATGCATCGTTGGACGTAGTCCGTGCTTTAAGGATCTACGTGGATCGCACCAGTGCCATTAGAAAAACAGACTCTTCGTTCTCTATGGATTTCACAAAAGAGGATGGACTGCTGACAAGTGTCTTGCATAAGACACTGGCGAGGTGGCTAGAATGACACTTTCAGAAGTATATTCTCAAGCTGATCTCCCTTTTCCGGCTAAAGGCTCATAAAATAGGTCTGTCATGGGCAGCACAACGTGGTGCTTTAGCAGAACAGATATGTAAGGCAGCCACATGGTCTTCCATTAACACATTCATTAGACATTATGCCTTTGATACCTTTTGCCTCTCAGGACACGGAGTTCGGGCAAATGATTCCCCTGTCCACTCTGGAGCGTCCCCACCATTAAATTGCTTTGGAACATCCCAATGTTATCCTGTGGGTAACCTGTGGACCCTGCAGGAGAAATAATCGTTATGGTAGACTTATTGTTGATATCTCTATTTCTCCTAAGTCCACAGGGATCCTACCCTGATGCACCTGATTTGAGGATCCTTTCACTTGCTAACCTCTTCTTTCTTGTATGAAAGGGTGGGCATGTGTGTTTTTTTTTGTCGCCTGATTAGTGCGCTCTAAGATGCTTCTGCCTTGAGCTTTGGAAAACAACTGAATTGCATGAGCCAGGAGGCGGGGATATAGGGACGGGCCCATTGCATTCTGGGAGGCCAAAAACTTTGATCGTTTGGTGCCAATCCACTGTCGCTACCTCATATCCCAATGTTTATCCTGTGGATCCTGTAGACTTAGGAGAAATAGTTCTCAACAGTAAGTCTACCATAATGATGATTTTTTTCACATGCTACAGCATATCATAATAGTAGGGAGTTGGCCTACTCTTCGCCTGTCCTCTATGGAAGATTTTCATACAATTCCCCCATATTGTGTTCGCTTGTGTTTGTACAGTGTTACCTTGTACTTGAAACTACGTATTTTTTTATTTGTAGCAAATCTTGAGCTGTAAACAGGCTGACATATATATATATATAGTGGCATTTAATACATTGCAAAGCACAGTGACAGTGTTAAGATAATTTGTTTGGGTGAAGCAAAGGAGCATAATAAAGGAGTTAGATATTGTCTTCTCCTGACTATTGACTTGGTACATAGAGTTCATTTGTTTTGTGGGTCAGCTGCGAATAACGAGAACTTTCCCAACATTGGGCTGTGACTCAGCTTTGTGAGTGTGACTAGGAATTGAAAAGTACATCTGTGTTCACCTCAGCTTGATTGATTCTGATCAGTGTTGATTTACGCGATGGCTCTTCAGCAATCAGACAGTTCCTGTCTAAGCCACGTAGGGAATAACCATGCTGTGATTTTTTTTTTTTTTTCTTCAGTTGCTGTCCTTTGAATATTTACTAGAGCATAGCGAAAATGAAGATGAGATTGTAGAACATTTTATATATGCCTGTTCAACAGTGTTCTTTATTTCTCCATACACACACACACACACACACACACACACACACACACACACACACACACACACACACATCTTGGTGCATCAGGCTTTGACTATTTGCAGCCTGGCATGCCATGCCGCATTGCAGCAAGACTAGCATGGCTATAAGATCTGTTTGTATGTATTATACACACTATACCCACACGCAGTCAGTGACCCTTATGTGATTCTCAATATAAACAATTTATACGGTAATTTACACTTACATTTCTTTACTATGGAAGCTTTTCTTGGTACTCTTGGAAGTCCCTGCCCCTGTGGGCCTGCCAAAAATATTAATACAAACCAAATAAAACACCAAGAGGATGCTTATAGAGTAGTAAATATTGTAGCTTTCTTTAATTAGACAACACTCCCGTAAAATATGCAGACACTAAATATGCTTGTCAATAAACTTTATCATCACCTCAGTGGATTACCCTGAATGTTTGTCGGACTCTGACACTTGTAATTGTGCATCTCCTCCAAAGCTTGCTTAAATGTGACTTCCTACTTGCCCTTGCATCAGGGGCACCAAACGATATATACACAGTATACTTAATTATCAGATATCCTACACAATGAGTGGGGCTGTTGGGTTTCTCTAGTGTAAGAAGTAAGTTGCATATTTAGGAATTTTATCCATCTAATGAAGATATAATATTTACTACAATATAAGTGCCCTCTTGGTGTTTGATATGTAATGGTCTATCTATCGTTTACCATATAGCTTGCTGCCCATTTAAACATGAATTGCAGCTTTACATCTGTCTGATAACGTCAAGGTCTTATACAGCATTTAGGTGAGACTGTCAATTTGTAACAGTGGGGCAGATGTATTAAGTCCGGAGAATTGATAACTCGGTGATAAGGAACCAGCCAACCAGCTCCTAACTGTCATATTTCAAAACGTGTTGATTAGCTGGTGCGTCATCACCTTCCACTTATCACTGCTTTATCTCAAGGTTTAGTTTGAAATTCAAAGGATCATTCTGAGTATAGCGTGAATATGCAAATAGGTCGGGAGGGAACTATGAAGTACAGATTTTCGGTTTCTGAAACTCCATTATAACCCAGGATTTAAGGATATCCATGCTTGAGGTGACGTAATTAGTATATCCGTTAATTTTATCTGGACTCAAGCATACATATCCTTAAAACCTGGACTGTAGTGGCGGAGCTTGGGAAACTGTTCTAATTGTTAATATTGTATAGCTACAGTAGATATGGCTTAACGGGATCAGTATGATTTTCCTACAATCATAATACTAACGGTCAAAATACCGACAACAATTGACTGATGGTCAGAATACCGACATTTAAAATATTACGATATTTAAAAAGTCGACAGGTCAAAAACAGTTTTTCAAAAAGTTTTGGTGTGTATGTAGACATAGGTAGACATGGACACCATATAAGTGTACCGCTCGCCTTGCTTCGGTCACAGTGCATCGCTGCACTTGGCACACTATTATATTCCCCCCTCCTGGTCCATTGGGATGGTAAAGTACGAACAAGTCGGTTTCAATGAAAAACTCATGTTGATATTTTTGACCTGTCGACATTTTAAAAGTATGTATTTTGACCATGTCGACATTTTTAATGTCTGTATTTTGACTGTCTGTATTTTGACCACCGGTCAATGGTTGACGGTATTTTGACGATCGTCATTTTGATTGGAGGTAAATTGATTACATCCCGGCTTCATTGAGGCTAAGAAAATTAACATTTACTAGACAGAGAAAATGAATGTGAATTGTTTGATACTTTTTTTGTTTCATACCATTTGCTTTTAGACAGGTGGAAATATATCATATTTAGTCTCCTACTTGGTTGGCTTAAAAGAGCACACTTTGAAAGGGCATTCAGAAGTATTGTCTTCAGAATTGAGTTCAAGCTCATTGCCCTTGTCTAAGGGACATTAAAGGTTCACAGTGTTAATGGCTACAATATCCCTGCATGTAATTAAAAACCAAAGTTGTTACATAATATGCCATTTATTCTTGGACACAGACTCCACAAGGACTATTCTATCCAATATCAAGCTATCTGCAGCAAGGACAGCATTTACTGGTGGGTATGTGTCTGCAACACAGCTTCATAGATTCACTAATTGGCATTTGGAGGCGGGTCTTGTGCACCTATCAAAATAGTTCATTCAGAGCTTTCCCTAATTTTCACTGACTGAAACATGGTCATGCCATGTGACCTCATAGTTGAGTGATATGTCTTTGGCATTCATTGTTTATGGGATCAAGTCAAGTTAGATTAAATGTATTCTTTAATGTGAAAATCTACTGTAATCCTAGTAAAAAGCACTGCTAGATATGTTATTCACTATATTTGTTTCCTGACATTAGGTCAGTAGTGATTCTGTGCTCCATATGTCCCAATGCCGTAGTCTGCCAAACCACACACTAATTCCTGTAACGTCATATCCACTTTCTCAAGAGCCATGTTTCTTTTGTGGTCAGAGAATCCCCAAAAATCTCAGGGCTAAGTTGAGGGTATGTAAGCGAGTGCTTGTGTGTCCAAACTACCAAACACTTTCTGCCCAGGCCTCCCCTTATTTTCCAGTTCCTAGATAGGAACACTTGTCTTATAAATTTTTTGGATTAATAAGTTTTAGTGAAATTTACGTGCTGAGAATGACTTTAGAAAAAATGTTGTGTTCCACTTTCTTCCAATAAGGCTCATAAAAGAAAAAAACAAACATGTATTCTAGTTTACTGGGACTTGATAAATCCCTGTCGTCATGGAGAAACCACCCCCAACACCCACCTTGCTCTTTATGAGTCCTCCGTTCCTCTGCACTGTGATATGCGCAGTGTATGATGGTCCTACATCACATGCTGCAGCTAGGAACCCTTTGGAATACCTTTTTGTTGTTGCTACTTCCTATAGGCCCAGACAGGTGTTGCAAAACACTAGGTAAAATGTAGAATTAACTTTATACTTTTATTTCATATCATCAGAGCTTTCCTGCATGATAGTGTTTTAAAATACAGATGTCAAAACAAATTTAATAGGCTTTAGGAAGGTGCATTTAACCACTCAACTGACTATTTATTTCGCCGAAAACCGCTCTGAAATTGTTGGGATTTTTTTATGAGTGAATTAGGTGAAGAACATGACTTTAACCCTATCCCAAATGATTGTAGTTAATGAAAAGGAAAAACTATATTTCTCTATCATCCTAGTGGATGCTGGGGTTCCTGAAAGGACCATGGGGAATAGCGGCTCCGCAGGAGACGGGGCACAAAAAGTAAAGCTTTACGATCAGGTGGTGTGTACTGGCTCCTCCCCCTATGACCCTCCTCCAAGCCTCAGTTAGATTTTTGTGCCCGGCCGAGAAGGGTGCAATCTAGGTGGCTCTCCTAAAGAGCTGCTTAGAAAAGTTTAGCTTAGGTTTTTTATTTTACAGTGAGTCCTGCTGGCAACAGGATCACTGCAACGAGGGACTTAGGGGAGAAGAAGTGAACTCACCTGCGTGCAGGATGGATTGGCTTCTTTGGCTACTGGACATTAGCTCCAGAGGGACGATCACAGGTACAGCCTGGATGGTCACCGGAGCCTCGCCGCCGGCCCCCTTGCAGATGCTGAAACGAGAAGAAGGTCCAGAATCGGCGGCAGAAGACTCCTCAGTCTTCTTAAGGTAGCGCACAGCACTGCAGCTGTGCGCCATTTCCTCTCAGCACACTTCACACGGCAGTCACTGAGGGTGCAGGGCGCTGGGAGGGGGGCGCCCTGGGAGGCAATGTAAACCTATTTTTTGGCAAAAAATACCTCACATATAGCCTCCGGGGGCTATATGGAGATATTTAACCCCTGCCAGAATCCGTTAAAGAGCGGGAGACGAGCCCGCCGAAAAAGGGGCGGGGCCTATCTCCTCAGCACACAGCGCCATTTTCCTCACACAGCTCCGCTGGTCAGGAAGGCTCCCAGGCTCTCCCCTGCACTGCACTACAGAAACAGGGTAAAACAAGAGAGGGGGGGCAAAATTGTGGCAAAAATATATATATATTAAAGCAGCTATACAGGGAGCACTTATTATAAGGCTATCCCTGTCATATATAGCGCTTTTGGTGTGTGCTGGCAAACTCTCCCTCTGTCTCCCCAAAGGGCTAGTGGGGTCCTGTCTTCTTTAAGAGCATTCCCTGTGTGTCTGCTGTGTGTCGGTACGTGTGTGTCGACATGTATGAGGACGATATTGGTGTGGAGGCGGAGCAATTGCCAAATATGGGGATGTCACCCCCTAGGGAGTCGACACCAGAATGGATGGCTTTATTTATGGAATTACGGGATAGTGTCAACACGCTAAAGCAGTCGTTTGACGACATGAGACGGCCGGACAATCAATTAGCACCTGTCCAGGCGCCTCAAACACCGTCAGGGGCTGTAAAACGCCCGTTACCTCAGTCGGTCGACACGGACCCAGACACAGGCACTGATTCCAGTGGCGACGGTGACGAATCAACCGTATTTTCCAGTAGGGCCACACGTTATATGATTTTGGCAATGAAGGAGGCGTTACATATTGCTGATACTACAGGTACCACAAAACAGGGTATTATGTGGGGTGTGAAAAAACTACCTATAGTTTTTCCTGAATCAGATGAATTAAATGAGGTGTGTGATGAAGCGTGGGTTGCCCCCGATAAAAAAACTGCTAATTTCAAAGAAGTTATTGGCTTTATACCCTTTCCCGCCAGAGGTTAGGGCGCGCTGGGAAACACCTCCTAGGGTGGACAAGGCGCTCACACGCTTATCAAAACAAGTGGCGTTACCCTCTCCTGAGACGGCCGCACTTAAAGATCCAGCAGATAGGAGGATGGAAAATATCCAAAAAAGTATATACACACATACAGGTGTTATACTACGACCAGCTATAGCGACAGCCTGGATGTGCAGTGCTGGGGTAGCTTGGTCAGAGTCTCTGATTGAAAATATTGATACCCTGGATAGGGACAATGTTTTACTGTCTTTAGAGCAAATAAAGGATGCATTTCTTTATATGCGTGATGCACAGAGGGATATTTGCACACTGGCATCACGGGTAAGTGCTATGTCCATTTCGGCCAGAAGAAGTTTATGGACGCGACAGTGGTCAGGTGATGCGGACTCAAAACGGCATATGGAAGTTTTGCCGTATAAAGGGGAGGAGTTATTTGGTGTTGGTCTATCGGATTTGGTGGCCACGGCTACAGCCGGGAAATCCACCTTTTTACCTCAAGTCACTCCCCAACAGAAAAAGACACCGACTTTTCAACCGCAGCCCTTTCGTTCCTTTAAAAACAAGAGAGCAAAGGGATATTCATATCTGCCACGAGGCAGAGGAAGGGGGAAGAGACTGCAACAGGCAGCTCCTTCCCAGGAACAGAAGCCCTCCCCCGCTTCTACAAAAGCCTCAGCATGACGCTGGGGCTTCCCAAGCGGACTCGGGGGCGGTGGGCGGTCGTCTCAAGAATTTCAGCGCGCAGTGGGCTCACTTGCAGGTAGATCCCTGGATCCTGCAGATAATATCTCAGGGGTACAGGTTGGAACTAGAGACGGATCCACCTCGCCGTTTCCTGAAGTCTGCTTTACCAACGTCCCCCTCCGACAGGGTGACAGTCTTGGAAGCCATTCACAAGCTGTACTCTCAGCAGGTGATTGTCAAGGTACCTCTTTTACAACAAGGAAAGGGGTATTATTCCACTCTATTTGTGGTACCGAAGCCGGATGGCTCGGTAAGACCTATTCTAAATCTGAAATCCTTGAACCTGTACATAAAAAAGTTCAAGTTCAAGATGGAGTCACTCAGAGCAGTGATAGCGAACCTGGAAGAAGGGGACTTTATGGTATCCTTGGACATCAAGGATGCGTATCTCCACGTTCCAATTTACCCCTCACACCAGGGGTACCTCAGGTTCGTCGTACAGAACTGTCACTATCAGTTTCAGACGCTGCCGTTTGGATTGTCCACGGCACCTCGGGTCTTTACCAAGGTAATGGCCGAGATGATGATTCTTCTTCGAAGAAAAGGCGTATTAATTATCCCATACTTGGACGATCTCCTAATAAGGGCAAGGTCCAGAGAACAGCTAGAGATGGGATTAGCACTGTCTCAAGAAGTGCTAAAGCAGCACGGGTGGATTCTGAATATTCCAAAATCCCAGTTAATTCCGACAACACGTCTGCTGTTCCTAGGGATGATTCTGGACACGGTTCAGAAAAAGGTTTTTCTCCCGGAGGAAAAAGCCAAGGAGTTATCCGAACTTGTCAGGAACCTCCTAAAACCAGGAAAGGTGTCTGTACATCAATGCACAAGAGTCCTGGGAAAAATGGTGGCTTCTTACGAAGCAATTCCATTCGGCAGATTCCACGCAAGAATTTTCCAGAGGGATCTGCTGGACAAATGGTCAGGGTCGCATCTTCAGATGCACCAGCGGATAACCCTGTCTCCAAGGACAAGGGTATCTCTTCTGTGGTGGTTGCAGAGTGCTCATCTATTGGAGGGCCGCAGATTCGGCATACAGGATTGGATCCTGGTGACCACGGACGCCAGCCTGAGAGGCTGGGGAGCAGTCACACAAGGAAGAAACTTCCAGGGCGTGTGGTCGAGCCTGGAAACGTCTCTTCACATAAACATTCTGGAACTAAGAGCAATCTACAATGCTCTAAGCCAGGCAGAACCTCTGCTTCAAGGAAAACCGGTGTTGATCCAGTCGGACAACATCACGGCAGTCGCCCATGTAAACAGACAGGGCGGCACAAGAAGCAGGAGTGCAATGGCAGAAGCTGCAAGGATTCTTCGCTGGGCAGAGAATCATGTGATAGCACTGTCAGCAGTGTTCATCCCGGGAGTGGACAACTGGGAAGCAGACTTCCTCAGCAGACACGACCTTCACCCGGGAGAGTGGGGACTTCATCCAGAAGTTTTCCACATGCTTGTAACCCGTTGGGAAAGACCAATGGTGGACATGATGGCGTCTCGCCTCAACAAAAAACTGGACAGGTATTGCGCCAGGTCAAGAGACCCGCAGGCAATAGCTGTGGACGCGCTGGTAACGCCTTGGGTGTACCAGTCGGTGTATGTGTTTCCTCCTCTGCCTCTCATACCAAAAGTATTGAGAATTATACGGCAAAGAGGCGTAAGAACGATACTAGTGGTTCCGGATTGGCCAAGAAGGACTTGGTACCCGGAACTTCAAGAGATGATCACGGAGGATCCGTGGCCTCTACCTCTGAGAAGGGACTTGCTTCAGCAGGGTCCCTGTCTGTTTCAAGACTTACCGCGGCTGCGTTTGACGGCATGGCGGTTGAACGCCGGATCCTAAAGGAAAAAGGCATGCCGGAAGAAGTCATTCCTACCTTGATTAAAGGAAGGAAGTAACCGCGCAACATTATCACCGCATTTGGCGAAAATATGTTGCGTGGTGCGAGGATCGGAGTTCTCCGACGGAGGAATTTCAACTGGGTCGATTCCTACATTTCCTGCAATCAGGATTGTCTATGGGTCTCAAATTGGGATCTATTAAGGTTCAAATTTCGGCCCTGTCGATTTTCTTCCAGAAAGAATTGGCTTCAGTTCCTGAAGTCCAGACTTTTGTTAAGGGAGTACTGCATATACAGCCCCCTGTGGTGCCTCCAGTGGCACCGTGGGATCTCAATGTTGTTTTGGACTTTCTCAAATCTCATTGGTTTGAACCACTAAAAAATGTGGATTTGAAATATCTCACATGGAAAGTGACCATGCTACTAGCCCTGGCTTCGGCCAGGAGAGTGTCAGAACTGGCAGCTTTATCTTACAAAAGCCCATATCTGATTTTCCATTCGGACAGGGCAGAACTGCGGACTCGTCCACATTTTCTCCCTAAGGTGGTGTCAGCATTTCATCTGAACCAGCCTATTGTAGTGCCTGCGGCTACAAGCGACTTGGAGGACTCCAAGTTGTTGGACGTTGTCAGAGCTTTAAAAATATACATTTCAAGGACAGCTGGAGTCAGGAAATCTGACTCACTGTTTATACTATATGCTCCCAACAAGTTGGGCGCTCCTGCGTCTAAGCAGACTATTGCTCGCTGGATTTGTAGTACGATTCAGCTTGCACATTCTGTGGCAGGCCTGCCACAGCCAAAATCGGTAAAAGCCCACTCCACAAGGAAGGTGGGTTCTTCTTGGGCGGCTGCCCGAGGGGTCTCGGCATTACAACTCTGCCGAGCGGCTACGTGGTCGGGGGAGAACACGTTTGTAAAATTCTACAAATTTGATACCCTGGCTAAGGAGGACCTGGAGTTCTCTCATTCGGTGCTGCAGAGTCATCCGCACTCTCCCGCCCGTTTGGGAGCTTTGGTATAATCCCCATGGTCCTTTCAGGAACCCCAGCATCCACTAGGACGATAGAGAAAATAAGAATTTACTTACCGATAATTCTATTTCTCGGAGTCCGTAGTGGATGCTGGGCGCCCATCCCAAGTGCGGATTATCTGCAATAATTGTACATAGTTATTGTTACCTAAATCGGGTTATTGTTGTAGGGAGCCATCTTTCAGAGGCTCCTCTGTTATCATACTGTTAACTGGGTTTAGATCACAGGTTGTACGGTGTGATTGGTGTGGCTGGTATGAGTCTTACCCGGGATTCATAAATCCTTCCTTATTGTGTACGCTCGTCCGGGCACAGTATCCTAACTGAGGCTTGGAGGAGGGTCATAGGGGGAGGAGCCAGTACACACCACCTGATCGTAAAGCTTTACTTTTTGTGCCCTGTCTCCTGCGGAGCCGCTATTCCCCATGGTCCTTTCAGGAACCCCAGCATCCACTACGGACTCCGAGAAATAGAATTATCGGTAAGTAAATTCTTATTTTTATTTTATTCCCCCCCCAACATCGAAACATTGATCGGGAACATTGCGACCACCGCGGCTTTCATTTTGAAAGCCGGGACAGCCTGCAGGTATACAAGGGAGGTCTGGGGGTGGCTTGGGAGGGTTCATTCTCTCCCCAGCGGCTGCCATTGTCTGCAGCCGCTGGAGAGGGGGGATCCTGCCGTGCTGACCGATCAGCAGTGATCGGCAGCACGGCAATCAGTGAGGGAGAGTGCAGGGAGGCAGAGGGACCTTCCAGTCCCTCTGACAGCAGCAGCGGAGGGAAGTTTTTTTATTCCCTGCCGCTGATATCCCTCTGACTGGTCGCATCCTGTGCAACCAGGTCAGATAGAGCACTTGCAGGCATGGTCACATCTGATGCGACCATGCCAGGCAAGTGGTTTATAGTCATACAAGGCTTATACAAGTAGTTATGGCTGCATGACGGTAATAGTACATGGAAGATGGACAAATATTCTGGCTCAAATTTTCGCTGTGGGTTCACAGGCTGGTACTGTATGTGATTATATTTCAGGCTCGGCTTACAATGAGGTTATTTTCCTTGGTGTAATGTGTCGGATGTTTTTTTATTGTGTAAGGATTATGTATGCATAACAATTTATTCAGGTGGACAGCTGGAGGTAGGCATTTTGTGGGAGGCCCTTCTCACCTTCCATTTCGTACATCCCTCCCCTCTTCTCCCTGTACCCCCCTCCTTTCCTTGCAGCACCACCCTCCTACATGGATAGAAAGAAAGAAGATCTATATAAATGAATATTTATCTCCATCATTTAGCAATTCAGGGGCACCAAAATGAAGATCTATCTTGGCCTCCTGAACCTAAAAACATTGTGGCACCACTGAGCTGGGGGTAATGTTATTTACTATGTGTTGTGAAAAAGCTGTGTGTTACTATGCAGTTCATTTGGGTGTTTCCTATAGAGAACTTTACCACACATACATTTTCAAAAATGTTGTGGTCATGAAAGCATGAAAACCTTCTGGTCCAAGTGCTATGGGGAATGTAGATGTACAAAAATGTAAAATAAACCAATAAAACTCTACTAGAACATATTTTGACTCTTGTGTATGCTATTCCCTAATCACATGGCTCTCCATAAACCTTGCTTAGCCCATGTGCATCTATTCATTCTTCAGGTTACAATGCAGTGAATTATAAACCAGTTTATTTTAATTGCTCTCAAAGCCCTTCTTGACACATCTGTTGATCTTGTTTTATTTTAGTACATAGAACTCACTCCTTTCACATTTAGGCCTTTAGTGTCCCCATATTTTCTCTAACTTCGATTCAAGTGCATGTTAGTATAACAGACCAGTAAGCTAATTGAATATTAATTTCCTTTACAAAAAGTTTCCTTCTAATTAGCTCAGTAAAGGTATGTTCCATAGACGAGGCATAGCCTAAATGGTTTAATTACCACTTTTTTTTTTTTTTTTAATGGAATTAAAGAAAATGTATGTTCCTTTCCCGGGGATAAACAGGGTATGCAGATGCTGTCGAGATTCTGATTTTTTTTTTAATTTTTATTTAATTTGAATAGTCCTTTTCTATCATGTAAAGAATGAAAGTTGAGAACAAAGGGTACAAGATGGGGTTCGACACAGCAAATCACATAAAAAGCAAACGTGTATAGGATTACTAGAGACATTTTACGCCTTCCATTCTGACCAAACAGACCTTTCATTGTACTGTACATGGGATTCAAGGTGACCGTTATTCAGGATCAAAATACAAAGTTATTACATTTTGTTTGACCTAGCACGGCAGAAAATTGGGTTAAGGAACATCAGTGTTTGAAGAATAGAATTGTTGTGATCTGGCTGTTTGACAACTGACGACATTTGGCCACCTGCCTGCGTTGCTGTTTTACTCACTGATCTAATTATTCAGCATTCGGTGTACTGGCACATTTATTAATACTTTTAACTTTTTGTTTATTTTAGTAATTTCTTTAACTGCAACTTACATTGTAATTGATTCCCCCCCCTGATAAATGTCTCTTTATATATTTATGCTCTGTGTAGAAAGATCTATTATTGATTGTGAATAATCCTTAATCAACACCTATGGGGTTGGTAGTCTATGCAGATCCATATTTGTTTCAAAGCAACCACCAATGTGATGGTTCACTGTAACTTCATCATCATAGTAATATGCCTGTCCCACAGATGCAATGTAAAATACATGGTTCATGTTAATGTGTAAATATTTTCTGATTGGTGGTTCATACGTTCTATTCATTCCATGTGATCTTAGCACAGTCACCCTTTGTATGGGCACCTTTTGCTCCCTTAATGTCTTTACATACCAGTACCTCATACAGGCTGAAGCAATATGCAGGTCTTTTTACAGGGTCTTCAGTGGGTGTAAGGAAAGGTGAACGTAGTTTCCTGTGCAACTTGTATGCTTTTGATCTGATTGTGCTGTGTTTATTTTTTGGCTCATCATGGATAAAGTGCACACTTTAACAATATTTTTTGTGTTTTTACTCTTCAGTTCAATTTTGTTGGGCGTATTCTGGGACCTCGAGGACTAACTGCTAAACAGTTGGAAGCAGAGACTGGGTGCAAGATCATGGTCCGAGGCAAAGGCTCAATGAGAGATAAGAAAAAGGTACGTGTGTACGGTGTGTGGCTCGCTCCCTACAAGGCTTTTCATGGATTCGTCATGAGTCTGCATGTCGGTTAACTAGTAAACAGGTGAACATGCTCATCTGTACAGATTTATTTAAGTTGCCCTCATTGTTTTCTTTAATAAAACAAAAAAACACGACCTTCAAACTTACTTTTTTTTGCATAAGTTACAACTTCAGCAATGAAACCCAAAAGGTTCAATCTGAATATTTTCAGTCTACCAACTTCTAAACCTAATTTCTCATTGTAAGCAAAGACCGTTTTCGTGGCTTTGTCTTGTTAAATGTACGCCCCCATTGTGCAGAATTATACGCCCTCTGACATAATAGAAAAATGTTTTTGTGTTTCGGTAATTCCACACTACTTACAAAATACAATTCATTACAATCAATTTTTTATACAGCATTTCTTTTTTTTGGCTAGGTTATGTGTTACGAAACTAGTTGTCAGTATCAAAATATCCTATGATTGCCTTTCAATTACATGGAATGCAGCTAAGCCTGTCTGTACAGACCAGGTAGTCAGTAAGAAAACAATGTGCTGCAACAAAGCAGGTATATGCACCTGAGAGGGATATAATATGGGCACAGAGAAACTATAAATGGTGCATGTACCTAGGATAAAAGCTCTAGAGCTTAAGTAACATTCTGAAAATAATTGTTGCCGTTAATGGAAACGTTATAATCTACCGCGTTAAACAATTCCTGTGTTTTGCACAGTTTAAAACAGTGTAATTGAAACAATGTTACCTGTACAATCTTGTCTCTGCTCTTCCTGTAATTATATATGGGTGATAACTGGAGTGGCCAGAACACTGGGCATGTATGTAGAAATTCTGTTGTAACTTGTTTTTTGGTTATTTCTACATTTTTTTCTGCATTGTCCTAACTAGCAATTATTACTGTTTTGACATGCTGCATGCAGGCCGTTACCAATATGCTAGAATGCAGTATGTTGGCACTAAACAAGGTAAGCAAACACTGTGCTTGATCACAGAACGGAATGTTTGATATGACACAAATGAAGCAGTCTGTGCAGTAACTGTTCTGTTTATGTGAAATAAGAAACCATATGATTTTGCACCATGTTCAGTAAACCGCTTAACAGTAAAGATGTCCTTCAACTCCTAAAACCTAAACAGGTCAGCGGTTTCATGTAGTCAAGCTAATAAAAGGAAATAGCTGATGGGTCTGTTGTACTAGTGCTGATTCCTTAAACCTAAACATTGCTAAGGTAAGCTAGGTCTGTACAAGCCATAAAGGTGTCTGATAGTTTTATATCATAGGTCTGCAAATTCGGTCCTCATTACCACACACAGGGGCAGATTTTATTAAGCCTAGTGAAGTGATATAGTGGAAGGTGATAACGCACCAACCAATCAGCTCCTAACTTCCATGTTACAGGCTGGGTTTGAAAAATGACAGTTAGGAGCTGACTGGCTGATGCGTTATCACCTTCCACTTTATCACTTCACCAGGCTTAATAAATCTGCCCCACGGTCTCCTCACAGAATCACAAGTGAAATAATTAACTCCGCCTGCGGACCTTTTAAAATGTGTCTGTGAGTAATTAATACACCTGTGCACCTGCTGGGTTACCTGCAAAACATGCACTGTGTGGGGTAATGAGGACCGAGTTTGCAGACCTATGTTTTATATGCATGATCAATGTGCAGAAATTTCCTTCCTTTTCATAGAATTCACTCTTGTTAGTGAAATGATAAATGTTTCAGATTTATCAAAATATCTTTTCTATTGAGCCTGATTTGTATTGTTTGGTAATAAAGATGTAAATGTAAAATTATGTTATGGAGTGCAAGGCAGCATGGCTCATAGTGGACTCCTAAAAAACATTTTTGTTATTTTTTTTTTTCTTTAACCTCTACTGTACTTGTTGAATGTGACGTTTTTATTAGTTATTGCAGGACTAGTCTACACACACACACACACACACACACACACACACACACACACACACACACACACACACACACACACACACTTTCCTGTGGTTTTGACTGCCATGAATTAGTGTTTATCTTTTCTGTGTATTAAATATGCACTGAAAGCAGCGAGTAGACTCTGCAATCCGTTGAGAGAAAGCTATCCTAATTACTAGCTAATAGGGCCGTGTATGCTGAAGTGAGTGTTTTTCTCTAGTGTGTGAAAATTGTATGATCCCCAGAGAGTAATGCAGAATAAAAACAGGAATGTTAATGTTTAGGAATGGTTAAGAAACACTTGTAGAATTGACACCGTACAATTTAGCTGTAATAAAATGAATGAATTAATATTCCATTTAGAAGATAGCGTGGGCTTTGAGAGACAAATGGCAATCAATGAGTTTGGTGCAGAAGTAATGTGAGCTGATGAAGTATTTTGAAAGTGATGAAAGGGAAATATATTTAGCCACAAGCTGCATGGTAAAGTTGAGATTTAACCTGAAGGCCTAGAAAAGCAGACGACGAGTGTCTTAATTCACTGACAGTCTTCATTGCCCCCAGTTAGCAAAAATGCCAGGGCTCTGTGTGGTACAGCTGTGCCTGCTTCACAAACTGCTTCTCTTTGAGGGCTTAGTCGCTGGCTCAAATATCTACTAAACGTGACAGTAATTTTTGCTTTTTCTGACATTTAAATGTCAGGTGTGAAGAGATAACTGTGTGAATGTGTCCATTGTTGGGCGGAGAGGGTAATTTAAGTGTCCCTTTTCAACATTGCCATGGCTTTGTTTTGTTTAGTAGTTTTAGGACTGTGTACTGTTTGCAGTAGTGTTAAATACATATACTTACAAATATTTCTGGCATTCTGTAATGATTGTGCAACGTGTGCACAATTTTGCAATTTCACTTCATGTAAATTGTGTATTATTAGAATGGGAAACTCCCCATCATGTTGCAGCCTGATGTAATCAATCCTCACAATGACAACGGCAACTCTTGTGTGATTTTGTTTGTTAATGTACCTGTCATCTATCATAAGTGGATGCCGTTCTGTGGGGCGATCAGTAAGTCCTAACAATGTAAGCTAAAGGGTCACTACTAGGATCCAGTGACTACACTGAGATGAAGAATAAGGCTCTTCCCATAAAATAGCTGCGCAGGTGACTAATGCACACGTAAGTAGTGGCACCTGGCCATTAGCAATGTTTCTGGTGGTTTGACTTTGGTGGTTGTTACTATAGAATGCATCTGTCCGATAAATGTCAATTTCTCTGACATTTCTATGGAAGACTGCATCTTAACTCCCAATATTTATGTTACTGGGAATGCAGCCTGATATTCTTCAATTATTTCTTTCTGTAGCCATTACGGTGACATGTAGGTGGTATGTGCTTTTTCTAATTCATTTAGCCAGAAATAATGCATGAAGCTCAGAGTGTGATTCTACAGGGACAACAGCTCTTGTTCTGCTGTGTATACAAGTATCTGAAGCCGACTCATTTAGTGGCAACTGAGAAAAACAATTCTTGTCGCACTGTGTATTGCAGTTGACTTCTTTATCAGCTCATGACACAACACAACACTTCACAAGGCTTAGATTATTTAACTGAATAGTTTTGCGTTATACAGTTAATCGGGTCCGGTATGCAATATTAACTGCATCCCAGTTAATCTGCTTGTTATTTAGTCATAACCATATAGAGCAGGCCTGGCCAAACTGTGGCTTTCCAGCTGTTGTTAAGCTACAACTCCCAGCATGCCCTGCCACCATTGTGCTATTTGGGAATGCTAAATCTGTGACACTGAATGCTGGGATGTGTAGTTTCACAACAGCTGGAGAGCCACTGGTTGGCCATACCTGTAACAGAGCTATGTCCACAACTTAAGTGTGTGTGTGTAGCAGAAAGGTGTGGCTGGACTCTGGCTAATAACCACATTGGCAAACAAATCATACTGGCTTATATTTCTAAATATGCAATAAGTGTGTGTGTGTAGCAGAAAGGTGTGGCCGGACTCTGGCTAATAACCACATTGGCAAACAAATCCTACTGGCTTATATTTCTAAATATGCAATAAGTGTGTGTGTGTAGCAGAAAGGTGTGGCCAGACTCTGGCTAATAACCACATTGGCAAACAAATCCTACTGGCTTATATTTCTAAATATGCAATAAGTGTGTGTGTGTGTGTAGCAGAAAGGTGTGGCCAGACTGTGGCTAATAACCACGTTGGCAAACAAATCATCCTGGCTTATATTTTTAAATATGCAAAGTTCCTCCACCACAGAGCGGTTCATTATTTCTTTGGCCACTTTGTGAGTTATGTCAATGTAATGGCTTAACCACAAGCTGAGTACTAGAGTGGAGTAAATGTGTTGAGTGTATAGGCCCATATAGACGGACCGATGCAGGAGAGATGTGTGCTGAGCGAACCGCTCAGCACACATCTCTCCCGTCGCTCAGCACAGCGCGATTTGTGCTGAGCGTGCGGGGGGAGACGGGGGGGGGCGTACTTCACCCAGCAGGTAAAATGAGCGACCCGCTAGATTGGCCTGCATTCAGGCCAATCTAGCGATGTGCGGGGCTGCGTATCGCTGTTAGGCCTACACATGGAACAATCTTGCTGAAAATCTAAGCAGTCTAGTCAAATTGCTTAGATTATCGCTCCGTGTGTACCCCCCTTATGACTGTTTTGTCAAGTACCAGAATTGTCAAATCACTGGTCTGTTTGGTTGAAGCATGGGCAGTTGTCTTATTATATTTATGAAGTAAAAATGTAATTTATTGATTTGTCACTTTTGTGTGTTAAAACACAATAAAAATGACTTGCAAAAAATATATATATTTATCCGGTCTGGGGACAGCTTAATAGGCAATGATGCCCATAGTATCCAATCAGCTTTTAGCTCATTTAGGGGTAAACTCAATTGAAATTTGATCCATTCTGACATTCACTTGTCGGAATGGATCCGACCTGGGCTATTCAATTCATTATCAATTCGACTTTAAAAGAAAAAAGTCGAATTGAGATGCAGGAGCTTGACGGGGGAGAGCCGTGGGCAGACAGTGGATAGCAACGATATAGCCACTGCTGTAGCGCTGCTCTCCCCCGTCTGCCCGCAGCTCTCCCCCCCCCCCCCCCCCCTCGTTTCTCTGCCTCTCCCTGTCAATCCTTTCCACGACCCTGCATCACAGCTGCCGCTCACGGCAGCGTCCACCCAGCTCCAGCAAGCGAGGTCTCGGTGAGAGCTGTGAGCGGCGGCTGTGACATCCACCTGCTCTCCCCGTCTGGCTGCCAGCGGGTTTCCGTTTCCATCACTGCTCCCGCATCTCACTTCGACTTTTTTTAAAGTCGAATTGAGATGGTACGAAAAAGGGGCCAAAACCTGTCTGTTTTGGCCCCGTTTTCGACACAAGCACGTGGATCGGCAGCTATTCCGCCGATCCACGTGCTTTTAGACAAGACAAATTCCCCGACTTGTCGAATATATTGAATAGGTCGGAACACCTTCCGATGTAAAAAAGTCGAAAACTGGCGTCTTTTCGACAGACTGCAGCTTTAGACTTCAATTGAATATACCCCTTAGAATGTTTCAAATGATAGTTAGAAGCTGATTGGGTGTTATGGACAACACTTGTCCACTTCGCTCTTAACAAGTTTTTGTACATTTTCCCTTATACCTGATCTAACGATGTTCCTGGTGTGTCCTGATAATATAAAAGCCACCTACTGTATAACATGTTTTGTGAGTCAACAGTTTACGTCTTCAGATAGTCTAATGTTGTTCATCTTATGAATGAAAAAAAATATTCAGTATCTTGCATAATTACAGAAAGAGCCATAACTTACATAGACTTGTGAGGAGGAGCTATACAGCAGTGTCAGATGAGCAGGTCAAATTACTTATGTTAAATGGTGCTCCAGCCAATCAGCTTTGTCAGTTTTCAAACACATGACAGACAGTAACTGATTGGCTGGAGCACCATTTATCATACACAATTGGTGCGATTTCAATTGTTTTGTGCATCTAAAAATCAGACAGACTGGGTTTAGCCGCCTAAAACTGCTTAAACCCGTCTAAACTCCCTGCTTTGGGCGTCCAAACTGCCGTGCATCATGCTTTCTACTGGCCTTTCCATTTCTTTGGCTATTCCTTTCCACCACCCTTTATCTGCTTTGAGTTGATTTTCTAATTTGTCTATTCAGGTGCAGGTAGAGTTTATGGTTTGTTTTCAACTTGCGCATGTTCTTCCATTATGTCTAAGGTGGTGTTAGAGTTCCATGGTATGACTTTTTTCTATTTATTGGGTATGTCTGTCTGAGGGACTAATTTATTGTCTGTGTCAGTCCAGCTGTGGTTTACATCATTAGGTGAGGAGGGTGTGAACACGGTTTTTGAGCAGAATTTGAAAGCTGCAGGTAGATTATATTCCTCCTCTGTATGAATACAGGTGGGATACAACTATCCGTAATACGTTGTTGGAGCAGTACCTCTTATGACGCAGTATCAGTATCTGATGCACAATGCTGATGTACCGATTGGTGAGTCTTTAGATGCACCGTTTTTCACACCGTGGAAATCTGCACCTGGCCTGTGGCAGTTGCAGTTTCGCCATTTGACTGGCCTCCTATGAGTGCTGTTGCGCATCTATGTACGCAGCCACTCTCGCCAATAAGCCTGCGATACTCCCAGAACGTGCTTGTAGGACAGACCTCTCTGTGCGTACACTAAGCCACATCAGTCACTGCTCAGCAATACTCGGCACTCTTTGAAGATACCGTGCACCTCGAGATCAACAGCACTTTTGCCCATATACTCTGTGTAAAGGATTCACAGTAGGAGTTTTAGGGATTTTTTTGCTCAGTAGGAACAAGTTGCTCAACTACATAATCACATGCATTGCGGCCGTATCCGAATCATGTCAAATATGTTCTGATCTGTAAGATCCCAATGTAAATATGTGCAAAGACACTGAATACCTGTGACACTGCCCTCAGACACTGGAGCGATACTCCTGCATAACAATCAAGTTTCAGCTGATTGACGTTTATTTACTATGGAAGACTCTAAAGATCGTGGGCTAGAGAGCACATTTTTGGCTAAGGAGCATGACTTGAGAAGCTTTTATATGGGTACTGGGGCCAAGGGCAGAGAGGAGACTGCCTTTCATTGCTTTGTTTGGTAGAGAGGTTACCTTAGAAATAACTGAATTATGTATAATAAACCAGGAAGCTGTGTAGACTGTTGTACTGTGCGCCTTTATTTACAGTCTGTATAATGACCTTAATATTTTACTGCCAAGATTTTTTTTTTTTTTTTAAATCTTTCTTTAAAACACAAACTGCAAGTGGGTTACCTTTCACCTTCATAGTAAAAGTACGTTTCTGTGAGACTCCCTTTGCAGATCACCCCTTCCTTCCTCTTCATTATAGCAATGGATTCTGGAACAGGCAAACATTGATACTTAACAATCTTATCATATCAGTCTTTATATGTCCCCCAAGATTGTGCAGCTTCCTATTACTTTTGTACTGTAGATACAGGACTGAAGTCAGCAATTTTTAAAGTAGCACATTTCAGGAAGAAGTGGTAGTATTGTGTAACATTGGTGCAGGTGCCTGGGTGGAAGTGAAAATGCAGACTGCTTACATCTTGTGAACTGCAGTGACAGCCTCGGTAGCTGGTGATCTGTTTTCTGACATAAATGTGTGTCTAGTGGTGGTGACATTATAATTAGGGAAGTCTAAAGTCAATTTGTAAGCCATTGCTGACCTACCTTTTTCCCTGTATCCAATACAGCAAGGGCCGGCCCGAGGTCACATTTTTTTCTTATAAGAATATATATATATTTTCGCACCCCCGAGTACTTTTGCGCTTGACTACAAATTAAGGGGGTGTGGTCTCACAGAAAAGCCCAGTTGTAGTGCCCATTACACATTTTAACCAACTGTAGAAGTGCCCTGACACATTAATAAATATATTCCCCCCTGTGCAGCCCCCGGCCGGAGACTCACCAGTCAGGCAGTGATCTTGGCACCGCTATAAAGAATCTCAAAATAACCAACTCCTAGCAGCCGGACAGCAAGGGCTTCTGGGAGTGGTAGCTTATTTTGTGTTTCTTCACATTACTGTAGCGAGGTGAGCTGCCGGAGTGGACACGGCGCGGCAGCACCAACAGCACCGCCTGCTCGTTGAGCCTCTGGGCAGGCGGCGCTGCAGTGCATAGGGGACATATCCAGTAGGGCCGGTGTTATACATGTCCCTGGCGCAGCGGAGTAGGGCGCCCTACTCAGCTGCGTACCCAGCGTATGTGTAGAACTGGCCCTGAATACAGCATACATGTAAATAGAGTGCTTGAAACGGCACGATCTGGGTAATAGTCTCTCATAACTATGGATAATGTACAGCATGGGTCTTAAACCTGTGGCCCTCCAGCTGCTGTGGAACTATGCATCCCAGCATGCCCTGCCACAGTTTTTCTATTAAGGCATGCTAAATTGAGCAGGACATGCTGGGATGTGTAGTTCCACAGCAGCTGGAGAGACGCAGGTTGAAGACCCATGATGTACAGCATGTGTACTGGTTAGATTTTCTGTTTTCCTTCTTAATAGTATATATAATGACAAACTGCTCTAATCAAACTGGTAACATTCCTCAGGTCCTGCGGAAGGGGTTTGCTCTAAACAAGAAAAAACAAAGGTATTTTTCACACGCACCCTAAAGGCTATTAGTAGCAAGGCCTGTACACTATATGGTAATAGAAAATTTAGAGATCTTGGTTCGATATATTGTGCAAAAAATATGATAAGCCTCCAGGCCACTTCAGTGCGTCTTTATTACTGGAGGTCACTAATACTAAGTATAAGTCCAGGGTGCGGACCCCACAAAACTAGCTCAGGCCCAACCACCCCAGGACAGCACACCATTGAGATACTAAAGTGTTAATATGTGTCAATAAGAAAGAAGCAGGAATTGTGTCTTAAAAAGTTATACAAAAATAAGGGCGTTCGTAAAATACTCCAAAGAGTAGTGTTAGTGGAAAAATAAATAGGAGTGTTACAAAAGGGCTAAATAAATATTATGGTGTATTACCCCAAGGCAGCCTGGCCATACCAAATCCAGTGGGCACAACACCCCAAACTCACACAGCAATAATAATTGTATCCACTATGGGTCATATGATAAGGCCACATGATAATGGCACATACAAAAATATATTCATATTGAGAGCTAGCTTACCTGGAGTCGCCCCTGTATACTCGAAATGGCACTACAGGACCCAGCATGCCCTCCTTCATAGCTCTAGTTGGGCCACATCTTAATATTTTAGCGCCCAGTATTTCTGCACTTCTCGTCACTGTTAACAATGCAATGTCATAACCTAATATGTATGAAGTAAAGCAAAAAAAATAATCAAAAGTTTTGTAAAGCATCGCATGCGCCTACTAAAATGTTTGTACTGATGTACATCTCTTCTACCCCCAAACCAGAGCCCCTGGGACTGTAGCATGCTTTCATTTTTCCCAGGATTTGCAGTTTTTGTAGTACAGACCTGGTAGATTTTAGATTGTAAGCTCGCAAGAGCAGGGACTTCTTTCCTCATGTGCCTTTCCTTTTCTTACTTACACGATCTTATACTCCATACTCCCTTTGATGGCACCTAACCCCGGGTTTCCTATACCTGTCCTATATTGTCTTGAACTGTAAGTGCTGTTTCCTTGTTTGCGCATTTGATTATGTACTCTGTAATGGGCGCTGCGGATCCCTTGTGGCGTCATATAAATAAAGGATAATAATAATAAGTTTGAGCAAGAGGACCAATTGTAAGCCACATTTTTATTGTATGCAACTTGAAATTTGTTCTCTGTTTACCACATGCCATTCACCCAGACTTTTTCTGGGGTTGTGAGACTGTACAAGTCATAAAAAATATATTTTATTACTATTTTGTTACAAGGCCACTTTATTTCATAAATCTTTGCAAAGACTAGTGTGCTGAGAAATCAGATTTCTTTATCATTGATATTTTACAATGGACTTTTTTTTTTTTTTTTCCCCCGCTCCGTTTAATTTGCAATATTTTCCCCATAGGATATTAATGAAATCTATATGCATTGAGTGTTTCTTATTGCCCTCTACTCCCTTAGTATTGCAAGGTTATTGAAGTCATTTTAAATATTGAAGCTAATCTAAATTTGGAAGCAACTGCTAAACTAGCTTGTGACAGTGTTGCACGACTGACTGCTTTAATTTTATTACAATCTAAAATACATTGTTGGCAAAATATGAGCTTTAGGAGTTCAGTATGTATCTTCATTATCACATTGCTTTGCTTAAAGGTAAATATGTCTAGTACTTTGCTTTGTACAAGTTTGTATGAGCTTGTGATTGCGGGAACTTGTCCTGTTGCAGTTCATCATTTCTATGGCTTTTCTATGTTAAGTGAAAACGTTTTGATGGAGAACAATATTAATGCATTTGTTTCAAAGATCTTGAATATGTGCTACTGTTGTGACTTTAATGTTTTATTTACTATGTGACGTTAATACACCATCCTAGTACTGTTATCTCTCATCTAGAAACATAACATTGTGTGCCCTCAGAATCACCATTGGTAGTTTTTTTTTTCTGTTTTGAATAGTTTGCTTACTTTTTTCTTTTCTGTTTGTGTACAGCCTATTAAAAGTCTGTACCAGGAAAAACACCCCCCTCATATTCCCTTGTTTGCCAATTTAATAGGACAGATTGGAAGCAAGCACAGTATGCGAAGCTTAAATCCATGCGTCTCTGCCAGGCCCTTTCTTAATGGTGGAGCTTTTCATTTTTATAATGTGGGGCAAGAGGACAACTGTGGCTGAGATTCTTGTGCGGTATGTGTTGATTTGAATGCTCGCCTGGTTCTTTGGTTCCCACAAAAGTTTTACAGAAAAAGTCCGGTCATAGAGATCAGGGGACGGGGTTTCTTTAAGTAGAATCATATACAGCAGGCTTAAAGTACATGTCTTTATATTATATTATATATATATATATATATATATATATATATATATGTGTGTGTGTGTGTATATATGTGTGTGTGTGTATATATGTGTATGTATATATATATATATATATATATATATATATATATATATATATATATATATGTATGTGTGTGTATATGTATGTATGTGTATATATATAGCAATCAGCGGCACTCACGGCTCCCGAATGGGGAAATGAAGACACTCAGTCGTTGACTGAGTGTCTTCATTTCCCCATTCGGGAGCCGTGAGTGCCGCTGATTGCTTTATCTATTTATGGACACCCCATTCGGGGTAGTTACTTGGAGGGCACCGGCTTATTGACTTTAGAGTTACTCTGGACGGAGTGCTGCTGACCTGTATACAATAAATATATATAGACACTGGTGTATATGAACAGATGCAACTCTCTGTACATGCTGCTATCGCTGTATTTTCCTGACGATGATCCTGAGGGATCGAAACGTTGAAAGAACTCTTGTTTGAAATCACCTTGATTAGTATGAATTAAAAATTAATGCTTTTACGTGCAATACTCTGGTGAGTGCCCCTTTATACTGCCTTTCAATAAATAAATATATATATATATATATATATATTAGAGAAGAAAGGCGGCACTCGGAGACTGATATAGTGGTGAAACGAAACCAATAAGTGTTTAATCACGTCTACGTTTCGGGGGACGTACCCCCTTCCTCAGGACAAACCAAACACAAGTACACACAGTGAAAAACAACCATAAATACCTTACCATGTCTAGAAGCGCCAACCCCCGCCGCAGCGACGCCGGCCGGAGCCACGGGTCCCGCACTTCCGGTCGCGTCTCCCTGTCTGACCCGGAAGTGACGTCATCCTGCACCCGGACGTCATCCCGCGACGGCTGTGGACGTGCACACATTCTGTAACCATGGAAGCAGATTGAATCAATCTATAAAACAACATGTGATAAGTTTGTAATATGCACAACAATACTGTATAAAAATGCAAAATAATTAGTAGCGACAATAGATTAAAAATGCATGACTGCAAAATACTAATAGATAGTGATAAATAAGTGACAGTTAAAACTTGGTGTCTAAGACACAGTGTGATATGTGAACACAATACTTGTACATTCACAAAGCATCAATAAAAAAATATATCAATATGCTGAAATTTAATGTAACAAATCTTCCTCATATATAAAGATACATTGAAAAAATATATAAATGACAAAATATGTGAAAAAAATTTGTTATAAAAATCTCCGCTCTTTATGTTATCTACAGCACATATTATCAGTGGCTACAGGCTATATTACTATCTAGATCAACTCATATACTAATCATGATAATATAAACCATTATACGTCATATGGGGAATTTTCTTTAGAATTTTCTTTAAAATTTACAGCTAGACATAGTGTACCTGCAGTATTGGTATTTAAATCTACACCAACCCTTTACATAATGTATAATTATGTGATTACAAGATAACTGTTATATCACAGAAAACGGCTTAAACCTAGGTTTTCATTAAGACCCCTAGGGTGGATGGTGTCTAGTCTAAAAATCCACCGTGCCTCAAGTTGTAATACATTTTTAGGTCTATTACCACCCCGCTGTGACACTGGGACCTGGTCCACGATTTTATAACGCAGTGAGGTGAGGCTGTGTCTACTCTGCGCAAAATGCCGAGCAACCGGTTGCTCACTGATGCCGGATTGTAAGGCCGCCCTATGTTGGGCCATTCTCTCTTTAAATTGGCACTGAGTCTTGCCAATATAGTACAAACTACAGGGGCACACCAGTACGTACACTACAAAGGTCGAACTGCAAGTGAGAGGCCATCTTATTGGAATTTTCTTGCCAGTGTGTGGGTGTGATATAAAGTCACCTGTCTGCATATAACTGCAGGTGGTGCACCCCAGGCACCTATAGCATCCTGGTTTTCGGGTAAGAAAATGAGTGCTTGTTGACGGGTTAATTAAAGATGTTACATCATTCTTAACAAGTAAATCCTTTAAGTTTGCACTCCTAGTGTAGCAAGGCATAATTTTACTGTTACGTAAAGATGGTAAATTTGGGTCAGAGGTGACAATGGGCCACATTTGTCGTACCTTTTTGCATGTACTCATGCTGGCTGTATTAAATTCATTGACCCATGGTAATGTTAACTTTTTTGGTTTAGGGGGATTACCCTGCAATAGTTCCTCTCTCGTTTTCTCTAAAGCTTTAGACCTAGCTGAGTTCAAAAGCTTGCGGGGATACCCTCTCTCTAAAAACTTGTTGGTCATAATGTCTAACTGTACCTGTCGTTCTTCCATTTCACTGGTGGTTCTACACACCCTTAAAAACTGTGAATATGGTAATCCTTTGACAGTAGCTGGTGGATGGAAGCTGTCGTGCCTTTAACAATGTGTTTCGGTCTGTGGGTTTACTATAAAGCGCAGTCTGGATTCTCCCCTCCTTAATTATAATCTTAATGTCTAGGAAACATATCTCATTGGCGTTAGTGGTGAGGGTTAGCTTTACCGGGCTAGGTGAGGTGTTATGTTCCTCAATCAGTGTGGTGAGGGGATCCAATGCTCCCTCCCAAAACAATAGGAGATCATCTATGTATCGGTAATACAAGCTGATCTGTCCTGCAATGAGTGGATCTTCAAAAAACAGTTGCCTCTCTATCTCTCACATATATGCATTGGCTAGAGACGGGGCCACAGAGGACCCCATCGCACAACCGGTCTCCTGTATATAATATTTACCATTAAAGAGGAAATAATTATGTGTAAGAATGAACATCAGTAATTGCAGAAAAAGATCTATGTCGGGGCCCTCATATACATCATTATGAGTAATCAAACGCTTTACCGCTGCGACACCCGATATATATAATTATACACACACACACACACACACACACACACACACACACACACACACACACGTATGACACTGGTATGTATCCTGTTGTCAGGGCTCTAGTAGCCCAGAAATTATGATTACAGTGTGTAAAGTGTGGTCCAAAGGGTTGTATACTTTAATAAATCGAGTTTATGCAATGGACTACAGTTTGGAGTGCTGTTCATCACATCCAACCAATGACATTATTTTTTTTCCAATAGGATAATGGCCATTATTCAGATGTTTGAACCGCCGGCAGCCAGTAGATGGCACCCAATGTAGCTATTCAATTGTTGCTCTGTTCGGGCGCGATCAGCTACCGGTGCTGGCATTTTAGCGCGCACCCTCCCTCAGGGTTGGTGAGATGAAATAAGCAAAAAATTACCTGTTTCATCGCTCAAACAGGACTCTCTGCATTGCGCCCATTAGTTTGGTTGGGTATAACCGCTTAATACAGCCAAACCCAACCTCAATGACCGCGATAAATGAAACTATTGAATATCGCCCAAAGTGTCTAATGAGCACACATTTACAGATAGCTTTGTCAAAATCATAGTGTCTTGGGGAAAAATATATATATATTTTCTAGGAATTAGACAGTAGAAATCTTATGTAATGGTTGTTGTGTTAACCTATAGCTAGAATCCAATCGTATTGCCGGCATCAGCTACACAATAGCTGTTAATGAGACACTTTTGTGTACAGTAGCCCTGATTACTTGCAATTTGAAATTTTGAGGGCATTGTTTCATGGTTTTTGTGTGTTGTATTTTTTTTTTTGCTTTTAATTTTTGTGAAAGTCCTCTAAGCATATCTAATTGCAGTGCAATCAAAATAAGAAATCAACTCAAAACCATAAAAATGAAAGGAAATCATCTAAACAAAAAAAATGGAAATGCGTTCACATGTAAGCATACTTGAATGCAGGAATTATTTTCCTTTTTGTGTATAATTATAGGTGGCAGGCTAAGCACTGAATTTATGAATGTGACCCTGAAATATCAGCCAGGCTTTGTTGTTGTTGAGTACTGGCGTTGAGAGAACTTAGCTGCATTGTGTGTTTCAGTGATAATGGTGTGTGCTAGAATAGCTGTTAATTAGCTACTGTTGTTTGATGTTGAAAATAGTGGATCCGCACTATTCTACCCACCAGCTTCTGATTTCAGCTCAGACTTGTATTGACAAGTGATAGTACTTATGTATAGGAAATCTGAATGTGTTATTTATGCTGAAAAGTGTACTTGAAGTGCATATGCAAAAGCTATAAGCAGAACACGTTCAAATACCATTTCCTCATACAGAAATTTGTTTCTCTGCTATAACTACCATTCTACCGAGTGTTTTCAGTTGTAAACATGGCACACAGGTCACCTCGCTTTGGTTTGCACTTGTGCAGATGGCTATCAGCTGTTCAGTAACGACAGGGGGTCTTTTGTAGGTATAGAATTGTTAGTAATATCATAATGACAGTGGTCTCTGACATGCAAAATACATAAGCAGCACATACTTACTGTGTTCACACTTAGGCTTAATATCTGCTAGATTTTAATATGCATTTATGTTACATGGTTATCTCTTATTAGTGTGTGTGACCTATGTGTGACAAACAAGTATCATACTGTGGCAGTTAAACGCCTGGACTGACCCTAAATAAAGTAACTCTAAGTTATCTTTCATTTCTGTAAATGCACACTGCAGATTACTAGCTGTTAGTTCACCATTATATTCAGTAATTAATTTTATCTTATTGTGGCTATGTAGTGATTTCATGTGGCGGTAATTCAGTAGCAGCAATTCAGAGCTCGGGATTGCTAGATTTCAGCAGGTAGCCTTTCACACATTTCTTTATCTTTTGAAAACCCCTTCTGTACAATCATGTAGGTTAAGTACATCTCCAAGGGATCTTCATATAGCATTTTAACAAAGCTGAAGCACACTTCATAATTGATGTAGTCTCATGAGGAGATACACCCTGCTGTAATAATAGTTTGTGTGGATTCCAGCTATAATAAATTTGGTCAGTATTTTATTACAATAAGAGCTTAAAATGTAATATTGTTGCGTGATGTTACAAGCCCTAAATAACCACTACATTTCACTGTAGTGTATCCTAATACTGATATATATTTTTTTCTTTTCCCACCTTTATATCTGTAGTAACGTGGATGACCACTCTACATTTTATAAGATATTATAATAACAAGCATAGCGGTTATATCAAACTTGGGATGGTCAAAAATGCTGCAAACTGAATTTAAAATTTTTTTTTTTAGATGGTGTTCGTCTCCGCATAAGATCCAATTGATTGGTTGTAAATCTACCTTCAGCTTCTGACCATACTTAGCTTTAATTTAAGCTTAAATTGTTCTTATTGTTTTAAAACTAAATTTATTGATTTTTATAAACCTATATTATAATTTAAGACAGTAGTAGTTGAAGGCCTACTGGTGTCACTGGCTCCTCTTCCTAGTTACTATATATTTGCAGATATACAGCAACTCTTCACTGTAAATTATATATATACCATTTTTGCAATTTGCTTCTCTGCAAAGTTTTCCCAGCACCCATGTATTTTTATTTCTTTGTATCTATTTTTTCATAGAAAATAGTCACGGGCATGCATAAATTCTGTTTGTTACCTAAATCATCTTGCATTACATATACTACCAATGTATATACTAGCTATACTGTAGCGATGAAAGCTGACCTATTGTACTCTTATGTGATGTCGGAGCTATAGCACCTTTCCTGGGAGTAGAGATGGTAGTTAATATTATATCCTTTATAAAGAGAAGTGAGTTATCAAAATATACTTTGAGATGTACAAAATTAATTTGAGAGTTTTTATATATTTTCTTTGTGCCATGTTTTTTTTAAAACAGAAACACATACTATTGGTTATCAATATGAACTAAGATTTAAGATGGCTATTCACTCAAACATACATAAACCTAAGTAGATTTGACTTGAGTGACTTTAGCATGGATATTGACCACATATTGTATACATGTAAACCAGGCATGTCAAACTCAAAATCCCAACTGGGCAGAATAATCAAGGCCGCAAGAAAAAAAGTCTTATGCAATTTTGAAAGGTTTATTAGAAAAACTAACAAAGTATAATCAAAGAGATGTCAAGTATCAGGAAGAAAACAACTTTAATAGTGTGAGCTGTGTTATTCACCATCATATCACTGCGGTCCCCTCTCCTCTGCATATTAATAATACCACGTATCAGTGTGAGCTGGGAGCTGTGTTATTCCACCTCATATATCACTGTGCGATCCCCTTTCCTCTATATATTACTACTACCACCACATATCAGTGTGAGCTGGGAGCTGTGTTATTCCCTTTCCTCTATATATTACTACTACCACATATCAGTGTGAGCTGGGAGCTGTGTTACCTCTCAAATATCACTGTACGATCCCCTTTCCTCTATATATTACTACTACCACATATCAGTGTGAGCTGTGTTATTCCCACTCATATATCACTGTACGATCCCCTTTCCTCTATATATTACTACCACCAGTGCCGTAACTAGGCATTTTAGCGCTGTGTGCAAGAAACGACAGTGGCGCGCGCCCCCCCCCCCCCCCCCCATGTAAGATAGGGGCAGAGCGCGCCTTAGGCGCGCAAAAAAATTCTAGGGGCGTGGCTTCACGGGGAAGGGGCGTGGCCACAAAATAATAGCAATTCATACTACGGTGCACAGTAGTCTACATTATTCAAATTACGCTGCACAGTAGCGCCACTACACCAGGTAGAGCCCCTTTTATACATTACAGCAGACAGTGTCCCCCTTTTTACACATTGCGGCAGCCAGTCCCCCTTTTTACACATTGCGGCAGATAGACCCTTTTTACACATTGCGGCAGCCAGTCCCCCTTTTTACACACTACAGCAGCCAGTCTCCCTTTTAACACATTGCGGCAGCCGGTCCTTCTTTTTACACATTGCGGCAGACAGCGTCCCTTTTTCTCTGACGTCCTAGTGGATGCTGGGACTCCGTCAGGACCATGGGGATTAGCGGCTCCGCAGGAGACAGGGCACAAAAATAAAAGCTTTAGGACTAGGTGGTGTGCACTGGCTCCTCCCCCTATGACCCTCCTCCAAGCCTCAGTTAGGTTTTTGTGCCCGTCCGAGCAGGGTGCAATCTAGGTGGCTCTCCTAAAGAGCTGCTTAGAAAAAGTTATTAGGTTTTTTATTTTCAGTGAGTCCTGCTGGCAACAGGCTCACTGCAACGAGGGACTTAGGGGAGAAGAAGTGAACTCACCTGCGTGCAGGATGGATTGGCTTCTTAGGCTACTGGACACCATTAGCTCCAGAGGGATCGAACACAGGCCCAGCCATGGAGTCCGGTCCCGGAGCCGCGCCGCCGACCCCCTTGCAGATGCCGAAAAGTGAAGAGGTCCAGAAACCGGCGGCAGAAGACTTTTCAGTCTTCATGAGGTAGCGCACAGCACTGCAGCTGTGCGCCATTGTTGTCAGCACACTTCACACCAGCGGTCACTGAGGGTGCAGGGCGCTGGGGGGGGGGGCGCCCTGGGCAGCAATGATAATACCTTGTTCTGGCTAAAAATACATCACATATAGCCCCTGGGGCTATATGGATGTATTTAACCCCTGCCAGGTCTCACAAACACCGGGAGAAGAGCCCGCCGAAATAGGGGGCGGGGCCTATCTCCTCAGCACACAGCGCCATTTTCCTGCACAGCTCCGCTGCGAGGAAGGCTCCCAGGACTCTCCCCTGCACTGCACTACAGAAACAGGGTAAAAAAACAGAGAGGGGGGGCACTTTTTTGGCGATATTGATATATTAAGCTGCTATAAAGGAAACAACACTTCTGTAGGGTTGTTCCTATATATTTATAGCGCTTGGGTGTGTACTGGCAAACTCTCCCTCTGTCTCCCCAAAGGGCTAGTGGGGTCCTGTCTTCGATAAGAGCATTCCCTGTGTGTCTGCTGTGTGTCGGTACGTGTGTGTCGACATGTATGAGGACAATGTTGGTGTGGAGGCGGAGCAATTGCCGGTAATGGTGATGTCACCCCCAAGGGAGTCGACACCGGAATGGATGGCTTTGTTTATGGAATTACGTGATAATGTCAGCACGTTACAAAAATCAGTTGACGACATGAGACGGCCGGCAAACCAGTTAGTACCTGCCCAGGCGTCTCAGACACCGTCAGGGGCTGTAAAACGCCCTTTACCTCAGTCGGTCGACACAGACCCAGACACGGACATTGAATCTAGTGTCGACGGTGAAGAAACAAACGTATTTTCCAGTAGGGCCACACGTTATATGATCACGGCAATGAAGGAGGCTTTGCATATCTCTGATACTGCAAGTACCACAAAAAGGGGTATTATGTGGGGTCTGAAAAAACTACCTGTAGTTTTTCCTGAATCAGAGGAATTGAATGAAGTGTGTGATGAAGCGTGGGTTAACCCCGATAGAAAACTGCTAATTTCAAAGAAGTTATTGGCATTATATCCTTTCCCGCCAGAGGTTAGGGCGCGCTGGGAAACACCCCCTAGGGTGGATAAGGCACTCACACGCTTATCAAAACAAGTGGCGTTACCGTCTCCTGAAACGGCCGCCCTCAAGGATCCAGCTGATAGGAGGCTGGAAACTACCCTGAAAAGTATATACACTCATACTGGTGTTATACTGCGACCAGCCATCGCCTCAGCATGGATGTGCAGTGCTGGGGTGGTTTGGTCGGATTCCCTGACTGAAAATATTGATACCCTGGATAGGGACAGTATTTTATTGACTATAGAGCAATTAAAGGATGCTTTTCTTTATATGCGAGATGCTCAGAGGGATATTTGCACTCTGGCATCGAGAGTAAGTGCGATGTCCATATCTGCCAGAAGAAGTTTATGGACGCGACAGTGGTCAGGTGATGCGGATTCCAAACGGCATATGGAAGTATTGCCGTATAAAGGGGAGGAATTATTTGGGGTCGGTCTATCGGATTTGGTGGCCACGGCAACAGCCGGGAAATCCACCTTTTTACCTCAGGTCCCCTCCCAACAGAAAAAGACACCGTCTTTTCAGCCGCAGTCCTTTCGTTCCTATAAGAACAAGCGGGCAAAAGGACAGTCATATCTGCCCCGAGGCAAAGGAGAGGGTAAGAGAGTGCACCAAGCAGCTCCCTCCCAGGAGCAGAAGCCCTCCCCGGCTTCTGCAAAGCCCTCAGCATGACGTTGGGGCTTTACAAGCGGACTCAGGGGCGGTGGGGGGTCGACTCAAGAATTTCAGCGCACAGTGGGCTCACTCACAGGTGGACCCCTGGATCCTGCAGGTAGTATCTCAGGGTTACAGGTTGGAATTCGAGAAGTCTCCCCCTCGCCGGTTCCTAAAGTCTGCTCTGCCAACGTCTCCCTCAGACAGGGCGACGGTATTGGAAGCCATTCACAAGCTGTATTCTCAGCAGGTGATAGTCAAGGTACCCCTCCTACAACAGGGAAAGGGGTATTATTCCACACTATTTGTGGTACCGAAGCCGGACGGCTCGGTAAGACCTATTCTAAATCTGAAATCTTTGAACCTGTACATAAAAAAATTCAAGTTCAAGATGGAGTCACTCAGAGCAGTGATAGCGAATCTGGAAGAAGGGGACTTTATGGTGTCCCTGGACATCAAGGATGCTTACCTGCATGTCCCAATTTGCCCTTCACATCAAGGGTACCTCAGGTTCGTGGTGCAAAACTGTCATCAGTTTCAGACGCTGCCGTTTGGATTGTCCACGGCACCTCGGGTCTTTACCAAGGTAATGGCCGAAATGATGTTTCTTCTGCAAAGAAAAGGCGTATTAATTATCCCTTACTTGGACGATCTCCTGATAAGGGCAAGGTCCAGAGAACAGCTGGAGGACGTAGTAGCACTAACCCAAGTAGTGCTGCAATAGCACGGGTGGATTCTGAATTTTCCAAAATCTCAATTGACCCCGACGACACGTCTGCTGTTCCTGGGAATGATTCTGGACACGGTTCAGAAAAAGGTGTTTCTTCCGGAGGAGAAAGCCAGGGAGTTATCCGAACTTGTCAGGAACCTCCTAAAACCAGGAAAAGTGTCTGTGCATCAATGCACAAGAGTCCTGGGAAAAATGGTGGCTTCTTACGAAGCGATTCCATTCGGCAGATTCCACGCACGAACTTTTCAGTGGGATCTGCTGGACAAATGGTCCGGATCGCATCTGCAGATGCATCAGCGGATAACTTTGTCTCCACGGACAAGGGTGTCTCTTCTGTGGTGGTTGCAGAGTGCTCATCTGTTAGAGGGCCGCTGATTCGGCGTACAGGACTGGGTCCTGGTGACCACGGATGCCAGTCTGAGAGGCTGGGGAGCGGTCACACAGGGAAGAAACTTCCAGAGAGTGTGGTCAAGCCTGGAGATGTCTCTTCACATAAATATACTGGAGCTAAGAGCGATTTACAATGCTCTAAGCCTGGCAAAACCCCTGCTTCAGGGTCAGCCGGTGTTGATCCAGTCGGACAACATCACGGCAGTCGCCCACGTAAACAGACAGGGCGGCACAAGAAGCAGGAGGGCAATGGCAGAAGCTGCAAGGATTCTTCGCTGGGCGGAAGATCATGTGATGGCACTGTCAGCAGTGTTCATTCCGGGAGTGGACAACTGGGAAGCGAACTTCCTCAGCAGACACGATCTACACCCGGGAGAGTGGGGACTTCATCCAGAAGTCTTCCACATGATTGTGAACCGTTGGGAAAAACCAAAGGTGGATATGATGGCGTCCCGCCTCAACAAAAAACTGGACAGGTATTGCGCCAGGTCAAGAGACCCTCAGGCAATAGCTGTGGACGCTCTGGTAACACCGTGGGTGTTCCAGTCAGTGTATGTGTTTCCTCCTCTGCCTCTCATACCAAAAGTACTGAGAATTATACGGCAAAGGGGAGTAAGAACGATACTCGTGGCTCCGGATTGGCCAAGAAGAACTTGGTACCCGGAACTTCAGGAGATGCTCACGGAAGATCCGTGGCCTCTACCTCTAAGACGGGACCTGCTTCAGCAGGGACCGTGTCTATTCCAAGACTTACCGCGGCTGCGTTTGACGGCATGGCGGTTGAACGCCGAATTCTAAAGGAAAAAGGCATTCCGGAAGAGGTCATCCCTACCCTGGTAAAAGCCAGGAAGGAGGTGACTGCACAACATTATCACCGCATTTGGAGAAAATATGTTGCGTGGTGTGAGGCCAGGAAGGCCCCGACGGAGGAATTTCAACTGGGTCGATTCCTACATTTCCTGCAAACAGGATTGTCTATGGGCCTCAAATTAGGGTCCATTAAGGTTCAAATTTCGGCCCTGTCGATTTTCTTCCAGAAAGAATTGGCTTCAGTTCCTGAAGTCCAGACTTTTGTAAAAGGAGTACTACATATACAGCCCCCGGTTGTGCCCCCAGTGGCTCCGTGGGATCTTAATGTAGTTTTGGATTTTCTCAAATCCCATTGGTTTGAGCCACTCAAATCGGTGGATTTGAAATATCTTACATGGAAAGTAACCATGCTGCTGGCCCTGGCTTCAGCCAGGAGAGTGTCAGAATTGGCGGCTTTGTCGTATAAAAGCCCATATCTGATTTTCCATTCGGACAGGGCAGAACTGCGGACGCGTCCTCAGTTTCTGCCTAAGGTGGTTTCAGCGTTTCACCTGAACCAGCCTATTGTGGTGCCTGCGGCTACTAGCGATTTGGAGGATTCCAAGTTGCTGGACGTTGTCAGGGCATTGAAAATATATATTTCAAGGACGGCTGGAGTCAGAAAATCTGACTCGCTGTTTATACTGTATGCACCCAACAAGCTGGGTGCTCCTGCTTCTAAGCAGACGATTGCTCGTTGGATTTGTAGCACAATTCAACTTGCACATTCTGTGGCAGGCCTGCCACAGCCTAAATCTATCAAGGCCCATTCCACAAGGAAGGTGGGCTCATCTTGGGTGGCTGCCCGAGGGGTCTCGGCATTACAACTCTGCCGAGCAGCTACGTGGTCGGGGGAGAACACGTTTGTAAAATTCTACAAATTTGATACCCTGGCTAAAGAGGACCTGGAGTTCTCTCATTCGGTGCTGCAGAGTCATCCGCACTCTCCCGCCCGTTTGGGAGCTTTGGTATAATCCCCATGGTCCTGACGGAGTCCCAGCATCCACTAGGACGTCAGAGAAAATAAGATTTTACTTACCGATAAATCTATTTCTCGTAGTCCGTAGTGGATGCTGGGCGCCCATCCCAAGTGCGGATTGTCTGCAATACTTGTACATAGTTATTGTTACAAAAAAATCGGGTTGTTATTGTTGTGAGCCGTCTGTTCAGAGGCTCCTACGTTTGTCATACTGTTAACTGGGTTCAGATCACAGGTTGTACGGTGTGATTGGTGTGGCTGGTATGAGTCTTACCCGGGATTCAAAATCCTTCCTTATTGTGTACGCTCGTCCGGGCACAGTATCCTAACTGAGGCTTGGAGGAGGGTCATAGGGGGAGGAGCCAGTGCACACCACCTAGTCCTAAAGCTTTTATTTTTGTGCCCTGTCTCCTGCGGAGCCGCTAATCCCCATGGTCCTGACGGAGTCCCAGCATCCACTACGGACTACGAGAAATAGATTTATCGGTAAGTAAAATCTTATTTTTACAATTACAGCAGACAGCGTCCCCGTTTTTACACATTACGGCAGACGGTGTCCCCCTTTATACACATTGCGGCAGCCAGTCCCCCTTTTTACACATTGCGGCAGCCAGTCCCATTTTACACATTGCGGCAGCCAGGACCCCATTTTACACATTGCGGCAGCCAGTCCCTATTTTTTACACATTGCGGCAGCCAGTCCCATTTTTTACACATTGCGGCAGCCAGTCCCATTTTTTACACATTGCGGCAGCCATCCCCATTTTTTACACATTGCGGCAGCCAGTCCCATTTTTTACACATTGCGGCAGCCAGTCCCATTTTTACACATTGCGGCAGGCGGTGTCAGAGAGAGAGACAGAGAGAGAGAGAGGGGGGGGGGGGGATATACTTACCTTCTCCCCGCTGACAGGCTCCTCGTGCTGCTCCCTCGGTGGCGGCAGTGAGATGAGGAGGAGGGAGGGGGAGCAGGGAGCCGCAGCAGCGCTATGTTATTGGTAGTAAGCGCCGCTGCAGCATCCCCCTCTCCTTCTGTATTGGCTGCCGGGCAGCCAATACGGAAAGAGAAGGGGATGCTGCAGCGGCGCTTACTACCAATAACATAGCGCTGCTGCGGCTCCCTGCTCCCCCTCCCTCCTCCTCTTTGTCCGCTGCCTCCGGCGCTGGTCTCTCTCCTCCAGCGCGGCGCACACAGAGGCGGCATGTAATGAGTCAATTTGACTCATTACATGCCGCTGGCCGTGCGCCCCCAGGGCAACTGCGCTGTGTGCCAAGCCCCCTTGGCACACACGTAGTTACGGCTCTGACTACCACCACATATCAGTGTGAGCTGGGAGCTGTGTTATTCCCACTCATATATCAATGTACAATCCCCTTTCCTCTATATTTCTCTAACGTCCTAGTGGATGCTGGGGACTCCGTAAGGACCATGGGGAATAGACTGGCTCCGCAGCAGACATGGGCACTTTAAGAAATAATTTAGATTCTGGTGTGCTCTGGCTCCTCCCTCTGTGTCCCTCCTCCAGACCTCAGTTTGAATCTGTGCCCGGACGAGCTGGGTGCTACTTAGTGAGCTCTCTTGAGCTTGCTATAAAAGTATTTTGTTAGGTTTTTTATTTTCAGGGAGCTTTGCTGGCAACAGACTCCCTGCATCGTGGGACTGAGGGGAGAGAAGCAGCCCTACTCTCTGAAGATAGGTCCTGTTTCTTAGGCTACTGGACACCATTAGCTCCAGAGGAATCGTACACAGGATCTCACCCTTTGTCGTCCGATCCCGGAGCTGCGCCGCCGTCCCCCTCGCAGAGCCGGAAGACAGAAGCCGGGTGAAAGAAGCAAGAAGACTTCGAAATCGGCGGCAGAAGACTCCAGTCTTCATATGAGGTAGCGCACAGCACTGCAGCTGTGTGCCATTGCTCCCGCACTACACCCACATACTCCGGTCACTGTAAGGGTGCATGGCGCAGGGGGGGGCGCCCTGGGCAGCAATTAGAGACCTCTTTGGCAAAAGTTTGCATAATATACAGTTGGGCACTGTATATATGTATGAGCCCCCGCCAAAATTGTACATGAAAGCGGGACAGAAGCCCGCCATCGAGGGGGCGGGGGGGAGGGGGGCTTCTTCCTCAGCACTCACCAGAGCTATGTTTTTTCTCCACAGCACCGCTGAGAGGAAGCTCCCCAGTCTCTCCCCTGCAGTTACACGGTAGGGGAGGGTAAAAAGAGAGGGGGGGCACATAATTAGGCGCAAAAATCAATATAAACAGCAGCTACTGGGTTAACATTAAGTTACTGTGTTATTCCTGGGTTAATAGCGCTGGGGTGTGTGCTGGCATACTCTCTCTCTGTCTCTCCAAAGGGCCTTATGGGGGAATTGTCTTCAGATGAGCATTCCCTGAGTGTGTGGTGTCGGTACGTGTGTGTCGACATGTCTGAGGTAAAACGCTCCCCTAAGGAGGAGATGGAGCAAATATGTGTGTGAGAGGGTGTCTCCGTCGACAACGCCGACACCTGTTTGGATATGTGTAATTAAGTGCTAAGGTGAATTTATTGCACAAAAGATTAGAGAACAGACAGGAAATCTACCCATGTCTGTCCCTATGTCGCAGAGACCTTCAGAGTCTCTCAATGCTCACTATCCAAAATAATAGACACTGATATCGACACAGAGTTTGACTCCAGTGTCGACTACGATAATGCAAAGTTACAGCCAAAATGGCAGAAAAGTACTCAATATATGATTATTGTAATAAAAGATGATTTGCATATCACTGATGACTCATTTGTCCCTGACACAAGGGTACACATGTTTAAGGGGAAGAAAGCTGAGGTAAATTTCCCTCCTCTCATGATGAAAAAGAGTGGGAATCTCCAGACAAGAGACTGCAGTTTCCCACAAAGAATTCTCAGGCAGTATCCTTTCCCCACTTGGGCCAGGATATGATGGAAATCTTCCCCTAGGGTGTCACGTTTGCCCAAAAGGTAGCCCTGACGTAACAGCTATTCTCAGGGATCCTGCAGATAGCGTGCACATTCTGGTACACTACTCAGGCCGGCGATTGTGTCGGCATGGGTTTATAGCGCTGTGGCAGGGTGGACAGGTACCTTATCAGCAGAGATTGAGACCCTAGTATGTGTGTGTGTGTGTGTATATATATATATATATATATATGTATGTATATATAGAAACATATATATTTCTCTGACGTCCTAGAGGATGCTGGGTACTCCGTAAGGACCATGGGGAATAGACGGGCTCCGCAGGAGACTGGGCACTCTTAAAAGAAAGATTAGGTACTATATCTGGTATGCACTGGCTCCTCCCTCTATGCCCCTCCTCCAGACATCAGTTAGAATCTGTGCCCGGCCAGAGCTGGATGCACCTAGTGGGCTCTCCTGAGCTTACTAGAAAAGAAAGTATGTTAGGTTTTTTATTTTCAGTGAGATCTGCTGGCAACAGACTCACTGCTACGAGGGACTGAGGGGAGAGAAGCAAACCTACCTGCTTGCAGCTAGCTTGTGCTTCTAAGGCTACTGGACACCATTAGCTCCAGAGGGATCGAACACAGGGCCCGACCTCGATCGTCCGTTCCCGGAGCCGCGCCGCCGTCCCCATTGCAGAGCCAGAAGACGGAAGAACCAGGAGAAAATCGGCGGCTGAAGACTCCGGTCTTCAATAAGGTAGCGCACAGCACTGCAGCTGTGCGCCATTGCTCCCACAGCACACCACACGCTCCAGTCACTGGTGGGTGCAGGGCGCTGGGGGGGGGGCGCCCTGGGCTGCAATATGTATACCTTTTTGGCAAAATGCACATAATACAGTTATAAACTGTATATGTGCCTAATCTCCCGCCATAAATATTTTTGAAGGGGTGGGGCTATCTTCCTCAGCACAGCCAGCGCCATCTTCTCTTCACAGCTCCGCTGGAAGGACGCTCCCCAGGCTCTCCCCTGCAGTATACACTACGAGAAGGGTAAAAAAGATAGGGGGGGGCACATAAATTTAGGCGCAAAAGGTGATATAAGCAGCTATTGGGGCAAATTTACTTTGTGTTAGTGTAAATCCCTCTGTTATATAGCGCTCTGGTGTGTGCTGGCATTCTCTCTCTCTGTCTCCCCAAAGGACTTTGTGGGGTCCTGTCCTCAGTCAGAGCATTTCCTGTGTGTGTGTGCGGTGTGTCGGTACGGCTGTGTCGACATGTTTGATGAGGACGCTTACGTGGAGGCGGAGCAGGAGCCGATAAGTGTGATGTCGCCCCCTGCGGGGCCGACACCAGAGTGGATGGATATGTGGAAGGTATTAACCGACAGTGTCAACTCCTTGCATAAAAGGTTCGATGACGTAACAGCTTTGGGACAGCCGGCATCTCAGCCCGCGCCTGCCCAGGCGTCTCAGAGGCCGTCAGGGGCTCAAAAATGCCCGCTACCTCAGATGGCAGACACAGATGTCGACACGGATACTGACTCCAGTGTAGACGAGGATGAGACGAATGTACAATCCACAAGGGCCATCCGATGCATGATTACGGCAATGAAAAATGTGTTGCACATTTCTGACATTAACCCGGTTACCACTAAAAAGGGTATTATGTTTGGGGAGAAAAAGCAGCCAGTGACTTTTCCCCCATCTGATGAGTTAAATGAATTGTGTGAAGAAGCGTGGTGTTCCCCAGATAAGAAATTAGTGATTTCTAAGAGGTTACTAATGGCGTACCCTTTCCTTCCAACGGATAGGTTGCGTTGGGAAACATCCCCTAGGGTGGACAAGGCGCTCACACGCTTTTCAAAAAAGGTGGCACTGCCGTCTCGGGATACGGCCGCCTTAAAGGAGCCTGCAGATAGAAAGCAGGAGGCTATCCTGAAGTCTGTGTATACACACTCAGGTACTATACTGAGACCTGCTATTGCTTCAGCATGGATGTGCAGTGCTGCAGCAGCGTGGTCTGATACCCTGTCAGATAACATTGATTCCCTTGACAGGGATACTATTTTGCTAACCATAGAGCATAATAAAGACGTAGTCTAATATATGAGGGATGCACAGAGGGACATTTGCCGGCTGGCATCTAGAATTAATGCATTGTCCATTTCTGCCAGGAGAGTATTATGGACTCAGCAGTGGACAGGTGATGCTGATTCTAAAAGGCACATGGAAGTTTTGCCTTATAAAGGTGAGGAATTGTTTGGGGACGGTCTCTCGGACCTCGTATCCACAGCAACAGCTGGGAAGTCGACTTTTTTACCTCCGGTTCCCTCACAGCCTAAGAAAGCACCGTATTATCAAGTACAGTCCTTTCGGCCTCAGAAAGGCAAGCGGGTCAGAGGCGCGTCCTTTCTGCCCAGAGGCAGGGGTAGAGGGAAAAAGCTGCACCAGACAGCCAGTTTCCAGGAACAAAAATCCTCCCCTGCTTCCACTAAGTCCACCGCATGACGCTGGGGCTCCACAGGTGGAGCCAGGTGCGGTGGGGGCCCGTCTCCGGAACTTCAGCGACCAGTGGGTTCGCTCACATGTGGATCTCTGGGTTCTACAAGTGGTATCTCAGGGATACAAGCTGGAGTTGGAGGCGTCTCCCCCTCGCCGTTACCTCAAATCAGCCTTGCCAGCTACTCCCAAGGAAAGGGAGGCAGTACTGGCGGCAATTCACAAGCTGTACCTTCAGCAGGTGATAATCAAAGTTCCCCTCCTTCAACAGGGACGGGGTTACTATTCCACAATGTTTGTGGTACCGAAACCAGACGGTTCGGTGAGACACATTCTAAATTTGAAATCCTTAAACACTTATATAAGGAAGTTCAAGTTCAAAATGGAATCGCTCATGGCGGTTATTGCAAGCCTGGAAGAGGGGGATTTTATGGTGTCACTGGACATCAAGGATGCTTACCTACATGTCCCCATTTACCCACCTCACCAGGAGTACCTCAGGTTTATGGTACAGGACTGCCATTACCAATTCCAGACGTTGCCGTTTGGTCTGTCCACGGCACCGAGGGTATTTACCAAGGTAATGGCCGAAATGATGATACTCCTTCGAAAGAAGGGAGTTATAATTATCCCGTACTTGGACGATCTCCTTATAAAGGCAAGGTCCAAGGAGCAGTTGTTAGTCGGAGTAGCACTATCTCGGGAAGTGCTACAACAGCACGGCTGGATTCTGAATATCCCAAACTCGCAGCTGGTTCCTACGACGCGTCTGCTGTTCTTGGGCATGATTCTGGACACAGAACAGAAGAAGGTGTTTCTCCCGGTGGAGAAGGCCAAGGAGTTGTCATCTCTGGTCAGAGACCTCCTGAAACCAAAACAGGTGTCGGTGCATCACTGCACGCGAGTCCTGGGAAAGATGGTAGCTTCTTACGAAGCAATTCCCTTCGGCAGGTTCCATGCAAGGATCTTTCAGTGGGATCTGTTAGACAAGTGGTCCGGATCGCATCTTCAGATGCATCGGCTGATCACCCTGTCCCCGAGGGCCAGGGTGTCTCTGCTGTGGTGGCTGCAGAGTGCTCATCTTCTCGAGGGCCGCAGATTCGGCATTCAGGACTGGGTCCTGGTGACCACGTATGCAAGCCTCCGAGGTTGGGGGGCAGTCACTCAGGGAAGAAACTTCCAAGGACAATGGTCGAGTCAGGAGACTTCCCTACACATAAATATTCTGGAACTAAGGGCCATTTACAATGCCCTAAGTCAAGCAGAATCCCTGCTTCAAAACCAGCCGGTGCTGATTCAGTCAGACAACATCACGGCGGTCGCCCATGTAAACCGACAGGGCGGCACAAGAAGCAGGATGGCGATGGCAGAAGCCACAAGGATTCTCCGATGGGCGGAGAGTCACGTGATAGCACTGTCAGCGGTGTGCATTCCGGGAGTGGACAATTGGGAAGCAGACTTCCTCAGCAAGCACGACCTCCACCCCGGAGAGTGGGGACTTCATCCAGAAGTCTTCCAGCTGATTGTAAATCGTTGGGAAAGGCCACAGGTGGACATGATGGCGTCCCGCCTCAACAAAAAGCTAAAAAGATATTGCGCCAGGTCAAGGGACCCTCAGGCGATAGCTGTGGACGCTCTAGTGACACCGTGGGTGTACCAGTCAGTTTATGTGTTCCCACCTCTTCCTCTCATACCAAAGGTACTGAGGATAATAAGAAAGAGAGGAGTAAGAACTATACTCATCGTTCCGGATTGGCCAAGAAGAACTTGGTACCCGGAACTACAAGAAATGATCTCAGAGGAACCTTGGCCTCTGCCGCTCCGACAGGACCTGCTATAGCAGGGGCCCTGTCTGTTCCAAGACTTACCGCGGCTGCGTTTGACGGCATGGCGGTTGAACGCCGGATCCTAATGGAAAAGGGCATTCCAGTTGAAGTCATTCCTACGCTGATAAAAGCTAGGAAGGATGTGACAGCAAAACATTATCGCCGCATATGGCGAAAATATGTTGCTTGGTGTGAGGCCATGAAGGCCCCAACAGAGGAATTTCAGCTGGGTCGATTTCTGCACTTCCTACAGTCAGGAGTAACTATGGGCCTAAAATTGGGATCCATTAAAGTCCAGATTTCGGCCCTGTCTATTTTCTTTCAAAAAGAACTGGCTTCACTGCCTGAAGTTCAGACATTTGTTAAGGGAGTGCTGCATATTCAGCCCCCTTTTGTGCCTCCAGTGGCACCTTGGGATCTCAACGTAGTGTTGGATTTCCTAAAATCACATTGGTTTGAGCCACTTCAGACCGTGGAGTTGAAGTATCTCACGTGGAAGGTAGTCATGCTGTTGGCCTTGGCCTCAGCTAGGCGTGTGTCAGAATTGGCGGCTTTGTCCTGTAAAAGCCCATATCTGATTTTCCGTATGGACAGGGCAGAATTGAGGACTAGTACCCAATTTCAGCGTTTCATTTGAACCAACCTATTGTGGTGCCTGCGGCTACTCGGGACTTGGAGGAATCCAAGTTGCTGGACGTAGTCCGGGCCCTGAAAATCTATGTTTCCAGGACGGCTAGAGTCAGAAAAACTGACTCGCTGTTTATCCTGCTTGCACCCAACAAGCTGGGTGCTCCTGCTTCAAAGCAGACTATTTGCTCGCTGGATCTGTAGCACGATTCAACTTGCACATTCTGCGGTTGGACTGCCGCATCCTAAATCAGTAAAAGCCCATTCCACGAGGAAGGTGGGCTCTTCTTGGGCGGCTGCCCGAGGGGTCTCGGCTTTACAACTTTGCCGAGCTGCTACTTGGTCGGGATCAAACACTTTTGCAAAATTCTACAAGTTTGATACCCTGGCTGAGGAGGACCTTGAGTTTGCTCATTCGGTGCTGCAGAGTCATCCGCACTCTCCCGCCCGTTTGGGAGCTTTGGTATAATCCCCATGGTCCTTACGGAGTACCCAGCATCCACTAGGACGTCAGAGAAAATAAGAATTTACTCACCGGTAATTCTATTTCTCGTAGTCCTTAGTGGATGCTGGGAGCCCGTCCCAAGTGCGGACTTTCTGCAATACTTGTATATAGTTATTGCTTAACTATAGGGTTATTGTTCTGAGCCGTCTGTTGTATGAGGCTCAGTTGTTGTTCATACTGTTAACTGGGTATAGTTATCACAAGTTGTACGGTGTGATTGGTGTGGCTGGTATGAGTCTTACCCTGGATTCCGAATCCTTTCCTAGTAATGTCAGCTCTTCCGGGCACAGTTTCCCTAACTGAGGTCTGGAGGAGGGGCATAGAGGGAGGAGCCAGTGCACACCAGATATAGTACCTAATCTTTATTTTAAGAGTGCCCAGTCTCCTGCGGAGCCCGTCTATTCCCCATGGTCCTTACGGAGTACCCAGCAATATAAAACATGCCCAAAGAGACATGAGTATACTGGGTCCTAGAGTCAAAGCTATGTCTATTTCTGCTTGACGTGTCCTGTAGAATATGCAATGGACAGATGATGCCGACTTAAGAGGCATATGGAAGGCTGAAGATTGTGTGGAGAAGGGTTCTCGGACCTGGTCTCCACAGCTATAGCTGGTAATTCTGATATTTTGCCTTATATTCCTGCACAGCCTAGGAAAGCACGACATTATCAAATGCAGCCTTTCGAACAAAGAAACAAAGTCCGAGGTGCGTCCTTTCTTGCCAGAGGCGTGGGCAGAGGAAAGAAGCTGCACAACACAGCTAGTTCCCAGGAACAGAAGTCCTCCCCGGCCTCTACAAAAATCCACCGCATGTCGCTGGGGCTCCACAGGCGGAGCTAGGCCCGGTGGGGGCACGCCTTTGTAAGTTCAGCCACAAGTGGGTTCACTCCCTGTTAGATCCCTGGGCAATAGATATTGTGTCTCAGGGATACAAGCTGGACTTTGAGAAGATGCCCCCTCACCGACGGCCCTGCCGGCTTCCCCCCACGAGAGGGAAACAGTGTTAACTGCAATTCACAAATTGTATCTTCAACAGGTGGTGGTCAGGGTTCCCCTCCAACAAGAAGGGGGTTGTTATTCGACCATGTTGTAGTTCCGAAACCAGACGGTTCGGTCAGACCAATATTGAATTTAAAATCCCTGAACATATACCTGAAAAGGTTCAAGTTCAAGATGGACTCGCTAAGCAAGCCTGAAAGGGGGAGATTTTATGGTGACTCGGGACATAAAGGATGCATACCTTCATATCCCCATTTATCCACCTCATCAGGAGTACCTCAGAATTGCGGTACGGGATTGTCATTACCAATTTCAGACGAGAATATTCACCAAGGTAATGGCGGAAATGATGGTGCTCCTGCGGAAGCAAGGTGCAACTATTATCACGTACTTGGATGATCTCCTCATAAAGGCGAGAACAAGAGAGCAGTTGCTGAACAGCGTATCACTTTCTCTGGAAGTGTAACGGCAACACGGCTGGATTCTATATATTCCAAAGTCTCAGTTGATTCCTACAGCTCATCTGCCTCTCCTAGGCATGATCCTAGACACAGACCAGAAAAGGATTTATCTCCCGATAGAGAGAGCTCAGGAGCTCGTGACACTGGTCAGGAATATATTAAAACCAAAACAGGTGTCAGTGCATCACTGCACTCGAGTCCTGGGAAGGATGGTGGCATCATACGAGGCCATTCCCTTCGGCAGGTTCCATGCGAGGACCTTCCAATGGGACTTACTGGACAAGTGGTCCGGATCACATCTTCAGATGCATCGGTTAATCACCCTATCCCCCAGGGCCATGGTGTGTCTCCTGTGGTGGCTGCAGAGTGCTCACCTTCTCGAAGGTCGCAGATTCGGCATTCAGGACTGGGTCCTGGTGGCCACGGATGCAAGCCTCCGAGGGTGGGGGGCAGTCACACAGGGAAGAAATTTCCAAGGGCTGTGGTCAAGTCAGGAGACTTGCCTTCACATCAACATCCTGGAACGAAGGGCCATATACAACGCCCTACGTCAAGCGGAGTCCCTGCTTTGCGACCAACCGGTTCTGATTCAGTCAGACAATATCGCCGCAGTGGCTCATGTAAACCGCCAAGGCGGCACAAGGAGCAGGGTGGCGATGGTAGGAGCCACCAGAATTCTTCGCTGGGCGGAGAATCACGTAAGCGCACTGTCAGCAGTGTGCATTCCGGGAGTGGACAACTGGGAAGCAGACTTCCTCAGCAGGCACGACCTCCACCCGGAAGAGTGGGGACTTCATCAAGAAGTCTTCATGCAGATTGCAAGTCGGGGGGGAACTGCCACAGGTGGACATGATGGCATCCCGCCTCAACAAAAAGCTGCAGAGTTATTGCACAGGTCAAGAGACCCTCAGGCGATAGCTGTGGACGCACTGGTGACACCGTGGGTGTTCCCGTCGGTCTATGTATTTCCTCCTCTTCCTCTCATACCCAAGGTGTTGAGAATCATAAGGAAAAGAGGAGTGAGAACAATACTCTTTGTTCCGGATTGGCCAAGAAGGACTTGGTATCCAGATCTGCAAGAAATGCTCACAGAGGACCCGTGGCCTCTGCCTCTAGGACAAGACTTGTGCAACAGGGGCCCTGTCTGTTCCAAGACTTACCGCGGCTGCGTTTGACAGCATGGCAGTTGAACGCCGGATCCTAGCAGAAAAAGGCATTCCGGATGAGGTCATTCCTACGCTGATAAAGGCTAGGAAGGATGTGACGGCTCAACATTATCACCATATATGGCGAAAATATGTGGCTTGGTGTGAGGCCTGGAATGCCCCTACGGAAGAATTCCAGCTTGGCCTTTTCCTTCACTTCCTACAGTCGGGAGTGACTTTGGGCCTTAAATTGGGTTCCATTAAGGGTCAGATTTCGGCCTTATCCATTTTCTTTCAAAAAGAACTGGCTTCTCTGCCTGAAGTTCAGATGTTTGTAAAGGGATATTCAGCCCCCTTTTATGTCTCCAGTGGCACCTTGGGATCTTAACGTGGTGTTGAGTTTCATGAAATCACACTGGTTTGAACCACTCAAAACGGTGGAAGTAAAATATCTCACGTGGAAGGTGGTCATGCTATTAGCCTTGGCTTCGGCTAGGCATGTATCAGAATTGGCGGCTTTGTCACATAAAAACCCTTATCTGGTTTTCCATGCGGATAGAGCAGAATTGCGGACCCGCCCACAATTTCTGCCGAAAGTGGTTTCATCCTTTCATATAAACCAACCTATTGTGGTGCCTGTGGCTACTACTGACTTGGAGGATTCCGAGTCACTGGATGTAGTCGGGGCTTTGAAGGTTTATGTAGCCAGAACGGCTAAGGTCAGGAAAACAGAATCTTTGTTTATCCTGTATGCTTCCAACAAGCTTGGGGCGCCTGCTTCAAAGCAAACTATTGCTCGCTGGATCTGTAACACGATTCAGCAGGCTCATTCTGCGGCTGGGTTTCCGCTGCCTAAATCAGTTAAGGCCCATTCCACAAGGATGGTGGGCTCTTCTTGGGCGGCTGCCCGAGGGGTCTCGGCATTACAGCTTTGCCGAGCGGCTACTTGGTCAGGTTCAAACACCTTTGCAAAGTTCTACAAGTTTGATACCCTGGCTGAGGAGGACCTTGTGTTTGCTCATTCGGTGCTGCAGAGTCATCCATACTCTCCCGCCCGTTTGGGAGCTTTGGTATAATCCCCATGGTCCTTACGGAGTCCCCAGCATCCACTAGGACGTTAGAGAAAATAAGATTTTACTTACCGGTAAATCTATTTCCCATAGTGGATGCTGGGCGCCCGTCCCAAGTGCGGACTTCTTCTGCAATGCTTGTATATAGTTATTGCTTAAATAAGGGTTATGTTATAGTTGCATCAGAGTTTATCTGATGCTCTGTGATTGTTCATACTGTTAACTGGGTAAAGTTAAAACAAGTTATACGGTGTGATTGGTGTGGCTGGTATGAGTCTTACCCTGGATTCCCAAAATCCTTTCCTTGTACTGTCAGCTCTTCCGGGCACAGTTTCTCTAACTGAGGTCTGGAGGAGGGACATAGAGGGAGGAGCCAGAGCACACCAGAATCTAAATTCTTTCTTAAAGTGCCCATGTCTCCTGCGGAGCCCGTCTATTCCCCATGGTCCTTACGGAGTCCCCAGCATCCACTACGGACTACGAGAAATAGATTTACCGGTAAGTAAAATCTTATTATTACTACTGCCACATATCAGTTACCGCTTTCAGATCGCAAATGCCGGATCCCACCCGATAAGAGAAACGTGTCCTTACCGGGTGGGATCCGGCATTTGCTCTCCTTTGCTGGCTTTCCGATCCGGCAATATACCGGGTCGGTTGCCATAGCAGCGGGAGGGCGCAGCAGCAGCAGGGGCGGCGGTGGAGGCGGCGCTGGGAGATGAGCTTATCTCCTGCGCCGCCTCTCCCTATGCTGTGAATGGGAACCGTGTCGCATCGACGCGGCTCCCATTCACACTGCACCTGACCCGGTATTCAACCCGGGTATAATCCTTCTTTTATACCGGGTTGAATTACCGGGTCAGACGACCCGCTAATTCTCGCAAAGTGCTTTCGCATCGCACACTGACCCGTATCGACACGGCAATATGCCATGTCGATACCGGGTTATTTGTGCGATGTGAAAGGGGTAAGTGTGAGCTGGGAGCTGTTATTCCCCCTCATATATCACTGTACGATCCCCTTTCCTCTATATATTACTACTACCACATATCAGTGTGAGCTGGGAGCTGTGTTATTCCACCTCATATATCACTATGTGATCCCCTTTCCTCTATATATTACTACTACCACCACATATCAGTGTGAGCTGGGAGCTGTGTTATTCCCTTTCCTCTATATATTACTACTACCACATATCAGTGTGAGCTGGGAGCTGTGTTATTCCCACTCGTATATCACTGTACGATCCCCTTTCCTCTATATATTACTACTACCACATATCAGTGGGAGCTGTTATTCCCCCTCATATATCACTGTACGACCCCCTTTCCTCTATATTTTACTACCACCACATATCAGTGTGAGCTGGGAGCTGTGTTATTCCCACTCATATATCAATGTGCGGTCCCCCTCTCCTCTATAATGCATATCAGTGTGAGCTAGTAAAATGTGTCACTTCCATCCCCCCTCTATCCCTCTAGTCCAGCCACGTGCCCCCTGGTATCCCCGCTTGCTCCTTGTGTCCCCTCCAGCCACAAGCACCTCTGTGCCTCCAGTGTCTTTTCAGCCTCCAATGCCAGCCCACTCCAATTTACCTTCTTTGTTGATGGACCTTTTCCTATCCAGATTCCAGAAGAATCCTCATGTAAGTAGGGCAGCTGGGTACACAGGGCAGTCGGGCACGCATACCTACAGGGCGCAAGGCCTTCAGGGATGCGGTGGGGGACAGGGCTTTGCAAAGGCAGCTGGGCATACGCAGCAGCTCCCCCTGTGGACATTTCTCCATCTGTATCACTATCTTCTCGCGTGTTTAAAATGGTAAATGCTGCCTGATCAGAGCTAAGCTCCAATCAGGGCTGACAGGCCAAAAGTAACTCAACCTGCGGATGTGGGCCGCATTCCATTGTTTTTAAGTAAAGTAAACTTGGGCCGCCAAAGTCTGCATTACGGGCCGCAAGTTTGACATGTCTGGTGTAGACATTCATCACCATCAGAATTAAGCTCTCCATCACTGGAATATTATTATTATTATTATTTTTTTTGACAACGAATTATCTTTAAAATGTCTGATCAGTGTGTACTAGAGAACAGTATAGGCCTCATTTCATTGTTGACATCAACACCATATAAGTTGAGATAATTTACAGATATTTTACAACTTTGCAGTGAATTTGCAAACAACCAATCTTATGGGCCGATTAAATTTTTACCCTGCAGCTACCAATAGGGGGTGCAAAACAGACAAAATTCAATTGTTGCTCCCTTTAATCATTCAGCAGCCTCCTGAGGTGCGAGAAGAAATGTGTGCACTTTGGGTGTCTGAATGGGAGTTTTGGCGCCCTAAGCAGGACTTTAGACTGAGTTAGCCATTTTGCATAGCTAAACCCTGTTTGGGCGTGACCTGCCCAATGTGCATGGTTCACCCAAACATCAATTGAATTGCGAAAATTGTTTGGGCGTCTAAACAGATCAGTTTAGACAGGATTTTTAGAAGCCCAAAACAATTGAATCGGCCCCTAGTATGCAACAAGTTGTCAGACATTGATATCACTGTTTAATATAGTGACAGTATTTATAGTAATTATCCCCTGGCCTATCCCACCCACCTGCCTGTGGAAAGTTTTTGATAATGAAGGTAATTCCCTAGCTATTCCCTATATGGTTTTGGCTCCTGTAGTATTCTTGTCATTTCAGAGAGAGGAGAGGTAGATGGAGTGGAAACACAATGGAAGCTATGAATGTAGTATTTTCACAAAAGAAACTGCTTCTGTATCTATTGTACGATACCATAACTGTATAATAAACCTCAGGGAGCCCTGTTTCCCAGTATGATCTTGTCTGGACGTTAATAGTTAACTGGATCAGAGAAGAAAAAACGCAGGGACATGGGCTATAAATTTCTCTTTGTTTTATAATTCTTCACCAGTGTCTGGAAATAACTTTTTTTCAGTAGTGTGCCTTTTTTGATTTTAGTCTTGTATCCCTGAGTGATGACAACAGTTTTGACAGATGTAGATGAATCCTCAGGTCAGGGCTGTACACTATAAAGATTAAAATAAAATGGATAACATTTAAAGAAAGCATCAATCTCTCTCTGTGGCTCACAGTGTAACATATGGAGAATACTAATGAAAAATGGCTCAGGTTGTGCTATTTACCTTCTTTAAACTCCTTTTGCATGGTGGCTCATGTTAAAGCAGTAAGCTGGTTTTGGTGTTCGTTTTTTAAGAATACACATACAAGTGAGATCTGTTAACATTCAATGTTACATGATGTAAATGTTGTTCTAAAATCTATTGAAATCCTGTTTTAAATTATGCCACTGAAATATTTGGGTTTTTGTGTTACTACTATCCAGTGTTATAGCATGTTGATGCTGCACCGTGATATTTAAAACCATGTTTTATGCTTGTGTAAACCTCTAATTGGAAGAAAATCTATACATTTTATTAGTTGTTCTCTGCAGCCTATATATTCTGAGCATACATGAATGCTCTCCCTTTACTGTATGTCTGGGAGGCTTCTAAATTTTAGCTAGTTTCACCAGAGTCCCAGGAGAGTAGTCCATCCTCCCATATCCGATCTTATTTCCCCAGTGAAGTAGACAGGATGGGACTATGAAATCTTTGGAGGTCAGGCTCTATTATTTGTATTTAGTAACCAGCAGGGCTTTAACTACAGTATAGCAACAATTGTTTGCTTGTTTGACCAAGAAACATCCATCCCAAAAAGAGGAATAAAGTCCTAACTTGTCAAACAATACAGGCAAAGGGAAAATAGTGTGGATGGTATTACAATACAAATTAAATTTTGAAAGGAGAATTTGTACAAGTGACCAGTCTTAATATGTTAATCAACACATTTATTTTAATTACTAATGCAAAACTAGCTGATGTGCCCAGTTGCAAAGGATTGCTGGGCGGAACATGTTACCCCCTTTTCACCCCCATAGGATTTTCAAAAAAACTGTTTAGTGGGTTGCTGCAAATAACTGTCACAATTTCCAGACTACCCAGCAGGTCACATGTTCCAGGTTAGCCAGCAGGTGCACAGGTAGAGTTCACCAACTGTCACATTTTCCAGAGGTGGTCTCTCCCTTGGGATGTAGTCAAAAGGTTGACAATAAACATGTTGACACAACGGTTATGATGTCGATAGGCAGGTGAAATGTTAACGTTGTCAGAATGTCTGATTTAAGGTTAGGCTGCGGGTAAGACGTTAGGAATAGGCTGCGCGTGTCGGGGTGTTAGGGTAGGGCTTAGGACTAATGGAGAAATACGTACTGGAATGCGTGAGGATCAGAACCCTAACCCGGAAGTGACTCACATGATCACCGGGACCTGGATGATGCTGCTGCAGTCACCAGGAGAAGGTAGTTCACCAGGACAAAAAGTTAACTTCATAACACGTTGAAATTTCATCTCTGTCTACATGATTAATGTCGATATTATGACTTGACATTTCATACCCAACCACTCTCTCCACCCACTCCCCATATCTCTCTGTGGATAACATTACCCTCTCTTCTGTCCTACAAGTCTGCTGCAGTGGAACCATCCTTGACTCCACACACTCATTCTCTCCTCACATTTAGGCCGTCTCTCAGCACAGGTTTCATATCCCATATCCAAAATGCTTGGGACCAGAAGTATTTTGGATATCTGATTTTTCTGTATTTTGGAAAAATTGCATACCATAATGAGATCATGGCAATTCTAAGCACAGAATGCATTTGTTTCATATACACCTTATACACACAGCCTTAAGGTCATTTTAGCCAATATGTTTAATAACTTTGTGTATTAAACCATGTGTGTACATACAAACTTAATTTATGTTTCATATACACCTTATACACACAGCGTGAAGGTCATTTAATACAATATTTTTAATAACTTTGTGTATTAAATTTTGTATACATTGAGCCATCAAAAAACAAAGGTTTTACTACCTGAGTCTCACTCAAAAAAATCTGTATTTTGGAAATTTCTGTATTTCTGAATATTTGGATATGGGATACTCAACCTATACTGCGATTTCATCTCTATATCATCTCTAAACTTTGTCCATCACTCTAGATGTCACTAAAACACTTATACATGCACTTATCTACTCCCGCTTTGACTACTGTAACCTCCTTTTTGGCCACTTACTATGTTGCCTGTCGCCACTCCAGTCTGTATTTAATGCAGCTTCCTGTGTCATTTTATCTCACTCTGTACTAACCTGCATTATATTTATGCCTTGTTCTTATGTACTCTACTGCCTACTTCCTCAGTGATAATGCGATTCACTGCAAGTAGCATAATCTTTTCATCAATGGGGATCAAATTACAAGATTCACAAGGACACGCTCAGTGCATCTCCCCCAATTGGTCCTCCCCGGATATACTTTTAGTATGGTCTAATAATAAGCCAAATAGTGTTTTGAGTTTAGTGGCTCTCTTAAATATTCTGACTTTGGAACATCAATGGTACTTTATCCTGCCAATGACCTTCCTCGTTATTAAACACTTAGCTTTGGCTTTTTTTTTTTTTCTTGGTGTGAGTGCAATAACATGGGTGTCACAGTTAAAAAAGCCTGCAAATTTAGTTAGAAATATGTTAAGCGGTAAGCCTCACGTGACTGTTACAAGGAAAGTTGGCAGTTTCTTGTGATTAGAGAGCAGAAATTACTTTCTCTTTTAAAGTTAGGAGAAGGTAGAATTTTGTTAAGTATTTTTAAATTGGTCTTTACAGATAAGTTAGCACCCTTTATAAGGTGGTATTATTTTTTACGTTTTATTTTAATTTACATTAAGAGAGATGAATCAAACCTGAAAGGAAATGAGTAGTTTCCCATAGTAACCAATCAGATTCTAGGTAACCTTTGTCTAGCACAGTCTATAAAATGACAGAAGCTGATTGGTTGCAGTGCACAACTTTTCTTTGTCTTTCTTGAAGGTTTAAAACTTATCCCCCATCATTTGGAAACTAATTTTTGTATGAAATTGAAAATGTTATTTCTTGAAAGTAGTAGCCAGCTCCTCTAGAATAAAATTTCAATGATTTACTGGTTCCAGTAAGATGTGTGGTTTGGTTTTGTTTTCCTTCCCTCGTGTGTTGGTCGATACATTACACCACAGTAGCCATTCTGTACACAATAATGTGTCTGCAAACATGTCCTCATTTTCTTTCCTGGCCATTCTGTGCTACATGGTTTCCTTTGTGTGAACTCTTGCTATTAGAGACACAGTAGGAGCAAAAGTCTTTGCTAATTTCCCTGGCTATAAATGCACAATTAAAACTGTGTTATCAGCAGGGGTTAGGACAATCAGTGTGTTCTGACGCTGAGTGTTACAAAATTGCTGCTGCTCAAATAGATAATTAGTGTATCATTTGAAACCTGTTTTCAGTGCAAGTCTGACTTATAATGGTTTCAACTAAATCCCGAAAATACCCTAATGTTTTATATACCTTGAAGCAAGCATTTGTTAGTGTGTGTATA